>NC_053160.1:111338370-111359875 GCF_016835505.1 Polypterus senegalus | reverse complement strand
ATTAGCCAAATGCTCAGTTTTGCCACAATTGACACACTATGTCCTTCCTTTTTTCTAACCAATAGGCCTTTTACAGATCCTACAGGTGTAAAGATGCATGCATTCCCATACATTCACTGGCCACATTATTTAGGGCATACCTGTTCAACTGCTTGTTAATGCAAATATCTAATCAGCCAATCAAATGGCAGCAACTCAATGCATTTAGGCACCTAGACATTGTAAAGGCGACCTGTTGAAGTTCAAACTGAGCATCTGAATGGGGAACATACTGTAGGTGATTTAAGTGACTTTGAACATGGCATGGAAGTTTGTGCCAGACAGGCTGGTATGAGTATTTCAGAAACTGCTGATCGACTAGTATTTTCACACACAACTTTCTCTAGGATTTACAGAGAATGGTCCAAAAAAGGGAAGATATCCAGTGAGTGGCAATTGTCTGGGTGAAAATGCCTTGTTGATACTTTAGGTCAGAAGAGAATGGCTAGACTGGTTTGAGCTGATAGAAAGGCAACAGTCATTCAAATAACCAATTGTTATAACCAAGGTATGCAGAAGAGCATCTCTGAACACACAACATGTCAGACCTTGATGCAGATGGGTTACAGCAGCAGAAGACCACACAAGGTGCCACTACTATCGGCTAAGAACAGGCAACAGAGGCTATAGTGCACACAGCAGACTAATATTGGACAATAGACTGCAAAAATGTTGCCTGGTCTGATGAGACTCGATTTCTGTTGTGACATTTGGATAGTAGGTTCAGGATTTGACATCAACAACATGAAAGCATGGATCCATCTTGCCTTGTATCAATGGTCCAGGATAGTGGTGGTAGTGTAATGGTGTGGGGGATATTTTCTTGGCACACTTTGGGCCCCTTAGTACCAAATGAGGACTGTTTAAATTCCACCGCTTACCTGAGTATTGTTGCTGACCATGTCCATCCTTTTATGACTGTGGTGTACCCATCTTCTGATGGCCTACATCCAGCAGGACATTGCACCACATCACAAAGCTCAAATCATCTCAAACTGGTTTTTTGAATAGAATTAGAATTAGAATTAGAACAATCTAGACGAGAACAGGCCATTCAGCCCAACAAAGCTCGCCAGTCCTATCCACTTGTTTACTCCAAGAAAACATCAAGTCGAGTTTTGAAAGTCCCTAACGTCTTACTGTCTACCACACTACTTGGTAGCTTATTCCAAGTGTCTATCGTTCTTTGTGTAAAGAAAAACTTCCTAATGTTTGTGTGAAATTTACCCTTAACAAGTTTCCAACTGTGTCCCCGTGTTCTTGATGAGCTCATTTTAAAATACAAGTCTCGATCCACTGTACTAATTCCCTTCATAATTTTAAACACTTCAATCATGTCACCTCTTAATCTTCTTTTGCTTAAACTGTAAAGGCTCAGCTCTTTTAATCTTTCCTCATAATTCAACCCCTGTAGATCTGGAATCAGCCTAGTCGCTCTTCTCTGGACCTTTTCTAGTGCTGCTATGTCCTTTTTGTAGCCTAGAGACCAAAACTGCACACAGTACTCAAGATGAGGCCTCACCACTGCATTATAAAGGTTGAGCATAACCTCCTTGGACTTGTACTCCACAGATCGTGCTATATAACCTAACATTCTGTTAGCCTTCTTAATGGCTTCTGAACACTGTTTGGAAGTTGATAGCTTGGAGTCCACTATGACTCCTAAATCCTTCTCATAAGGTGTACTCTCGATTTTCCGACCGCCCATTGTGTATTCAAACCTAATATTTTTACTTCCTATGTGTAATACTTTACATTTACTGACATTAAATTTCATCTGCCACAAATCTGCCCAAGCCTGTATGCTATCCAAGTCCTTCTGTAATGATATAACAGATTCCAAATTATCTGCTAATCCACCTATCTTGGTATCATCTGCAAACTTAACCAGCTTGTTACTTATATTCCTATCTAAATCATTTATATATATTAAAAATAGCAGCGGCCCTAGCACTGACCCCTGTGGAACACCACTCTTAACATCGGCCAGTTCTGATGAGGTTCCTCGCACCATCACCCTCTGCTTCCTGTGTCTGAGCCAATTCTGCACCCATCTAAAAACATCACCCTGAACTCCCACTTCTTTTAACTTGATGCCCAACCTCTCATGTGGCACCTTATCAAATGCTTTCTGAAAGTCCAGATAAATAATATCATAAGCTCCACTTTGATCGTATCCTTTTGTTGCCTCCTCATAGAATTCCAACATGTTAGTAAAACACGACCTCCCTCTTCTGAACCCATGCTGACTGTTCAGAATAACTCCTGTCCTTGTCATGTGTTGCTCAATCTTATCCTTAATAATTCCTTCCATTAATTTTCCTGTGATGCTTGTTAAGCTTACTGGCCTATAGTTGCTTGGATCTGCCCTGTCACCCTTTTTATATAATGGGATGATATTTGCCATTTTCCAGTCCTTTGGAATCTCTCCAGTGCACAGTGACTTCCTAAAAATATGTGTCAAGGGTTTATATATGTACTCACTAGCCTCCTTAAGAACACGAGGATAAATATTATCTGGGCCTGGTGATTTGTTTGATTTCATCTTATTTAATCTGAGCAGCACTTCTCCCTCTACAATTTCCAAATCCCTCAGTACCTCCTTAGTAGTTGCATTTACCTCTGGCAGGTTATCCACTTGCTCACTTGTAAACACCTCAGAAAAATGTAAGTTTAGGGCATCTGCTATTTCATTGTCTGTATCTTTTAATTCCCCTTTACTATTCCTGATGAACTTGACCTCCTCCTTAACTGTTCTTTTACTACTAAAATACTGAAAGAATCTCTTGGGGTCTTCTTTGCCTTATCTGCTATATTCCTCTCCAACTGTCTTTTAGCCTCTCTGATATCCTTCTTAATGGTTGCCCTCATTTTCTCATACGCGCTACGGTTCTCTTTGCAGTCATTAGCCTTATATGCCTTATACAGCAGTTTTTCCTTTGCAACTTCTTTTTTAAATCTTTATTAATCCATCGTGGAGTTTTTTTTAGTTTCCTATTACTTCCAAATTTAGGTATGTATCTACCCTGCATTACAAACATTTTTAAAGCTGTTCCACTGCTCCTCGACTGTCTCCACATTTAAAAGCTTATCCCAGTCTATCCTACTTAGACTTTGTCGCATCTGCTCAAAATTAGCCCTACTAAAGTTCAACTTAATAATTTTAGTCTTTGCATCTGTACTCTTACAAAATACTGAGAATTGTATTACATTATGGTCACTTGACCCTAGTGGTTCAATCACCTCTACACCCTCAATTCTATCCTGATTATTACAGAATACTAAATCCAGATAGGCTTCACCCCTTGTTGGTGCTTTAACATGCTGTGTTGAATATGTCAATGAGTTCACTGTATTCAAATGGCTTTCACAGTCACCAGGGGCCTCATGTATAAACGGTGTGTACACACAAAAATGTTGCGTATGAACGTTCCCTCGTTCAAATCACGATGTATAAAACCCAAACTTAGTGTAAAGTCATGCACCTTTCCACGGTAGCTCATACCCTGGTGTACGCAAGTTCTGCGCTCAGTATTGCAGACTGGCGGCATCCAGCGTCAAAGCAGTGCTACTGTTCCTGTATGGTTACCCTTTCTTTTTTAGATCCACATCCCTGACGTGGCTTTATAAATACACTGAAATTAACCGCATATTGTTTATTAGTTTAATGCATCTGATTGTAATTAACCTGTAACAATATAATGGTCCACAGAATGGTCAAACTATTCTAAATACAATAGCTGCTTTAGCGTTGTTACTGTCACTGTACCTTCTTCTTCTTTCAGCTGCTTCCATTAGGGGTTGCCACGGCAGATCATCTTTTTCCATATTACTTTCTACTACACCACTCAGAGTATTTATAGCGCTGTATCTGAGTAGGGAATCACAGCTGTACAGCAGCTGATTGGAAAGAGAATTATCGGTATACAGCATCAAGCACACGCTGCCTCAGCCATGCTGTCTATTGAACTGCTCTCATACGGCAAATGCTTCAGAGCCTTTCCTGTACTGACCGCGCGGTTCAAAACAGCTTCATCCCAAGAACTATAAACGCACTCAATCAGTCCATTAAGTGCTCCTTGTAGAACTGTTTGTACTTACAAGTACAATTACCTCACAGTTATAATATTGCACAACCTGAGAGCCACTTTATAAAGCACGTATTTACATATGCTTACGATATCATTTTTAAGATGAAATGCAGCAAAATATGTTTATTATATTATACAGATAAAACTTTAACTTAATTTAAATAATCTGTATTGTTAATAAATAAACATGTGAAGACACGGTGTCACAGCGCTAGCAAAGGAGCTGGCGCTCCATTCATGGATTGTTCCTGCCTCGTGCAGTATTCTTGCTGGGATTGGCGTGACACTGGATGGATAGAATAATTTAACATGTACTACGAAGATATTTCAATGTTCCTTAAAAGTTTTGAAGACTATGCATTCTAAACTTACAGATGGCTTAACGTCTATTACAGAGCTGATTGTGTGGCAATTGGGTATTTGGAGAAAGAAAATTAAGGACGGGAATTGGGGGTTAGTACGTTTAAAAGACAGTACTGCTGCAAGAAATTATTTCATCGAAGGTCGCGCATCTGTCGTGGCGAAAAATTCATCATCAGAAGGCTTTTTACCTAAAAATAAAGGCTATTAGGACTCGAGATAGACAGAAAGAGTTTTAAGACTTTATTGCAATAAATCAACAACACGGACTCAAGCCAATTCGGCTGAATGAGATTGAGCCCTGAACATTGCCATAATCAAAGTTTTTTTAACAATTTCTTATCATTTTAACCTTGTTCAATGAGCTCATTCTGCACCTGGCCATACTGTCTATTGTTTATTCCAGTTTCTGTTTTTCTTATTCTTGATTGGTTCTTCAACTGGGAAGATGTCCTCTATTCCATATTTGGTCTTTCATGGTGTCACTTCCTCCTCTAGCCTTTCATGCTATGCTGTATTGGTGGCCTAAAGCTAAACTTTTATTAAAAAGAAATATTGTATATGCTCTTCATTTAATCATTGCTTGGCATACTTGATTTGTCTTCATTTCTACACTACAGCTAATCTATACTAATAAAAGGCAAAGCCCTGACTGACTGACTGACTGACTGACTCATCACTAATTCTCCAACTTTCCGTGTAGGTAGAAGGCTGAAATTTGACAGGCTTATTCCTTACAGCTTACTTACAAAAGTTAAGCATGTTTCATTCAATTCTACACATAACGGTCGACAACGTCCGCCATGTTAGAAGGCTGAAATTTGGTACTTATTTCGGTGGTATGATGCCACTGTCGGCCACCATATTGAACTTTTCAACGGTCTTTGTTACTTATGGGCCCATCTTCAAGAAATTTGGTACTCGTGTTCACAACGCTAACTGAATCCTACTTATGTACATATATACAGTAATCCCTCCTCGATCGCGGGGGTTGCGTTCCAGAACCGCCCGCGATAGGTGAAAAACCAGCAAGTAGAAACCATATGTTTGTATGATTATTTTTATATATTTTAAGCCCTTTGAAACTCTCTCATACTGTTTATAAATATTCTCCGCACAGTTATACAGTAAACCCTTGTTTATCGCAGTTAATCCGCTCCAGACAGATAAATGAATTTCCACGAAGTAGGATTCTTTATTTATAAATCTAATATTTTCGCAGTTTGAGCATAGAAAACCTGTTTACGACCTTCTAAATACGTTTTTTAACATTATTAGAGCCCTCTAGACATGAAATAACACCCTTTAGTCAAAAGTTTAAACTGTGCTCCATGACAAGACAGAGATGACAGTTCTTTCTCACAATTAAAAGAATGCAAACATATCTTCCTCTTCAAAGTGCGCGTAAGGAACGGAGAATGTCAGAGAGAGAGTAAAGTAAACAATGAAAAATCAATAGGGCTGTTGCGCTTTTAAGTATGCAAGCACCGCGATAAAGCAGCGGCAATGAAGGGATCAATGCGAAGGTAGCCTTTCAGCATTTTTTACAGGAGCGTCCGTATCTTCTAGGCAAACAGCCTCTGTGCAAAAAGCCCCTCTGCTCACATCTCCTCCGTCAAGTGCAGAGAACGTCAGAGAGAGAGAGCGCGAGATTAAAGCAAACAATCAAAAAATCAATAAGTGTGCTTTTGGACGCACCTCGATAAAGCGGCATTTCTTAGAGGAGCGTCCGTATCCACTAGGCAAACAGCTTCTGTGCAAACAGCACCTCTGCTCACACCCCCCCGTCAGGCGCAGAGAATGTCAGAGAGGGTGAGATAGAGGCAGAGACAAGCAAACAATTGAGCACCGCGCAGGAGGCATATCTTATAGCATTGAGTTTTAGTTAATATGTAATACGTGCTCTGATTGGGTAGCTTCTAAGCCATCCGCCAAGAGCGTCCCTTGTATGAAATCAACTGGGCAAACAAACTGAGGAAGCATGTACCATAAATTAAAAGACCCATTGTCCGCAGAAATCCGCGAATCAGCGAAAAATCCGCAATACACATTTACATATGCTTACATATAAAATCCGCGATAGAGCAAAACCGCGAAAGTCAAAACGCGATACAGCAAGGGATCACTGTACGTCTATAGCCTGCAGCTCGGTCACCGTGTGAGGTGGCATTGGGTCCCCCATCCCAACGCCTCACACGTTGTTGGCTGCCTGCCTATATAAGGCCGTCCGTCGCTCCAGTCTCTACATTCCCTTCCTTGCTTCGCCACGGGATTCACATCTCCCTGCTGATAACTACAGCCTTTTTATTTAATCCACGGCTTCTCCGCTATTTTATTGTTCATTTATTACGATTATAGTTATTGTGTAGGTATTTTAGACTTACTTTACATTGTTCAGGTACCCATTTCCTTTATCATTCCGACCGTACCCCCATTAACATGTCTATCGAGGTGATCACCATCGATCAAAGAACTGTCACTTATCAGTGGTTTCCATGCCCGGAGATGGCACCTACCTTTTCCATTCTCTTTGTTACATAGTGCACGGCCATATCAGGCTCGCTCTTGATATCCAGAGGAACATTGTGTCTTATGTATTGAATGACTGGGACAGGTTCAAGGTGTGGACTGATGACGGTACAAGAGATAAACATACTACACAGGAGCACTAGAAGAGTGAAATGCTTAAGCCCTTCACCTATGCATCTGCATGTGAGTTGATGGCTGCCGCTGAATTGTTCGGTTGTCGCTTTCAAGCGTACCAAATTGGCCAAATATTTTACACCTTTTGACAACCGCCAATGCCTCTTAAACATCTTAGATTGACAGATGACGATTTCAGTAGTGGACACTTTGATGTTTATAAATGTTTAAACTCTCAAAAGCTGGATGTGAAGTTATCGATGAAACCGGTTGTATACTTACAACGCTTGACAGATGCTGAATGTCTCTTCAACACAAGTCCTACAAATACTGTCGTAATTGAAACAAACCATGAAACTCAAACCTATTATGACAGCAGCAATCCAAGCTGTGAGATTTGAAACAAGACTGTACGTTGCATGCTCAAGAGTAAGCTCAGCGCTCAACTTGGTCATATTACAACCGGAGGGCCAAACTCACAATGTGGTATACAAAGAGATCCTTAACAAATAATTATTGGTATATTTTCCCTCAGTTTAAAAAGGTTTCATTTTCTTCTTAATAAACATTTTAAGGCAGTACTTTCGCCGCCTGCGAAGCGCGGGTATTTTGCTAGTTTCTAATATATTCTTCTAATACTTTTGCTAAAGCCTGAATATACTATTTTCTCTTCATGCATTACATCAGTGTGACCTTGCTTGCAGCAAAAGCCTTTTGTTGCCTTTCTGCTGATTCATCAATCCAGCTGGTTTCGATATGTGCCTTCCAGAGCCATCTTCTCTGTGTTATCGCTTCCTAGCTTCCTAGCCTTAAATCACAGGTGTTCTCAAACTCTTATCCTGTTCTAAACTGGTTTCTGTGCGTCAATTTACTGTTCTTTTCTTACTCTGGGAATTTTACTGTAAGCTTAAAAATTAATGCAATATAACTGATTTTTTAGTTAACTATTTGCTTGACCTATCTTATTTGCTTAACATTCTAATTTATGCTTAATCTAATGTTTTAGAAGCTTTTAATTACTTTTTATGGCTCTTTATGTTAATTTGCTATTCTCTATGCTAATATAAACATTTTTCCTTCTACATTCCTCCCTTTTGAGGCTTAATCAAGCCTCAACATCTAACCTGATTCCAAAAGAAAGGTAGGGGATGTTGGTTCAATTCTTCTTTGGAGCCCAATACGGACCCCTCACAGTTCTTCTTAATCTTCAACACCCATGCCCCGCCTCTGGTGGCACAGGAGCCAAACATCTCCTACATCAATCAACTAAGAGGAGTAAAAGACTTCCTGTTCCTGGCCCTACCGTAATAGTCAGAAATGTGCATAATTAATCACAGTGCAGATAATATTGACTAACGAGAGAATATAACATAATCCATGATGGTTACAAAATAATACATAAGGCTTAAAATAATAAAACAATTGTCCATAATAAGGGCTTTTTCTTCGCTTGGAGATATATATTTCCAGTGAAGTACTCATTTTTTCTTCAACCCAGGTACTTTGCGCACCGTAGAGGGTCACCTCCCTGGGGAGCAGTTACTAGCACTTCACCCAAGGAGTTTCTTCTGTTTTAGTATTTCATTATCCACATTTTCATCAAAAAGAGAATCAAAATCTGTAATTGAAGATGTCCACGGTTCAAGAAATTGGATGCACACGTTTGACAGCAAATCTAGTAATAACTAATTATAAAACTGGTAATAAGCAACAAAATACCATTAAGAGAGTAATTTCTGCTTCACTAACATGAACCCCCATGATTCCCAGGTTCAAATAAAGCTAATACTGAGTATATTGGTTTCACCTTTTCTGTTTCTAAAATTAATTTACACTAAACACATAATGTATGTCCCAATTCCTAAATATGTTGAAATAACTATTTAATATACCTAGTTCTTTGTGTTCATCTACAATCAGACCTATTAATAATATTGTTGGTCATGATACAGATGGCATAAAAATCTATCTTAAATAACTCAAAAGTTCTCCGTTTTATATTGCCACTGATTTGCACAATGACAATCAGAGATAAAGTCCTTATACACCTCACCATGCTCTCATCCTAACAAACTCATTCATAAAATTGCCCAAATGTACACCCAGCTGTGGTCTCAATCTTGAGCCACCTTTACCACATTAATGCAGCTATTTTGTGGACAGTAAGTGTCAATCCTCCCTTCGGAAGATGTCAGCACTACTTTCCAAAATGCAAATCACTGGGTCATATCCAAGGTCACATTCATTTCAATTTCAATTTCAAGGGTTATACCCAAGCTTCTCATTAAGGATTTTAAATCTTCAGAGATGTTCAGACTTCATCTGGGCTTTTAAATTTACAGACACTCCATCACCTATGGGCCAAATTATTACTTCATTTCACTAAAATACATATAACTTAACAAGCCATAATGTGAATCATTTGACCTGTATCACCATCAACATGCTAGCCTAAACTGTATCATCCTATTCTAAAGGTTATGAATGTTCTGACCTATAGTAAGTGTCCCCTATTCCCAAAATACAAGTTATGTGTCATCCCATAGGCTTACTATTATTCTTTTCAATTAAATAAATGTACCTAAATGTTAAGCTCTACAATATTTGTTATAATATTACAATCAATAACCTAGAATATCTAAACTGGACTGACCCTAACGAGTAATGGTGGAGTGCCCCTGAAATGACAGTCAGTTAACAATCTCTCTCTCTCTAATAGATCTCTTATGTTATATTAGACTTGATTCTGATTAACTTTACAGATTACATAAATCATTGGTCCTTAAAGGTAACGTATTATCTCATACTAAATATCAGAAGGCATATCAAAACACTTATCTAAAAATATCTATTCTTAACCACTTTAAATTCATAATAATCATGTAATATTCCCATTAATGCAAACATTCATTTAACACATTATTTAGGAGTCCCTATATTCTGCTTTACTTGCAAATAATTAGCTTTCCCTTCTATACCTTTCATAACTTTATGGTTCAAATACTTTTAATTAAAAGATGTTGCTAGTTGTCAAACAAGTGGACAGTCAAAGTAGGCTCCTGCAAAGAACATTGAGCTCTGCAGAGTAAAAGTGTGACAGATTTTCTTCTCTGATAAGGATTAAGGCAGGTATTGGGGTCCAATATCCCAGGTAGAAAGGACCACATCTAGAAGTCTTGGACCAAAGCAGGCAGATGCCATGTATGATTCTGAATCCATGACGATCTTTTGGGCTCAAACATCACCAGCACAGTTGAGCTCTTGGCAGCAGGTATCCATGATGCCTGGAACTGGAATCGAAGTGCGTTGTCCAGTAGTCAGTTGATCGATGGCCTGATTCACACCTTGATTCCATCTCCGGTATGGCTGGGTTCTCCTTGGAGTCGGATGATTAGTTTATCTGCAGACCTTTGTCACAGCCCAGTCTCTGGTTCAACTTTAAATGCAGTCATCTACGATGCACTAGGAAAAAACAGCTTTCACCTGCAGATGTAAAGACGTAAAAATGCTCATTTAAATAGTAAGCATGTTAATTCTTCATTGGTAGCTACTTTTGGATCCAAAAAATAATACGTCATAAGATGTCAGATCTGTTTCATTGGGGGTACCCCTATTAAAAATATTGCTAGCAGTAAAACAAACGGTCATGTCAATCCAGTCTGAGCTTGTCTAAGTCAATTCGTCTTTAAACAAAGTAAAATTTAAAATTGATAAGCACAAAGTTTGAGCCTTCCTTTCTAGCTGTTTCCAATTTGGCTGCGGTTGCAATTTCTACTCATTTGAAAAAATGTCCCAAGTCATTATAAAATAAAGTCATCAGTGATGTTTCCTAAGATCATCGGGTGTTTCGGGTCTCACAACATCAGACACCCTCTCTCAGGTGACCCAGCTGGGGTTGATCACGCCCCAACT
The DNA here is from genome assembly GCF_016835505.1 of Polypterus senegalus. Lineage (NCBI taxonomy): Eukaryota > Metazoa > Chordata > Cladistia > Polypteriformes > Polypteridae > Polypterus > Polypterus senegalus. The sequence goes on along the minus strand of NC_053160.1, from coordinate 111,348,830 downwards.
TGTGTCCCAGCAGCACTGGCCCACTTTGCGGACCTCTTGATCCAAATCCACCTCGAGGCTCTTTCTGCGGCTTCTGTGATGGACTTAATGGCTCTCCTCTTTGCCGCTCCTGTGATTCCAAGCCTGGCAAAGATCTTACACAGGGTTCGAGCGGCAAAGCCTCTGCACCCTACTTCTGTAGGCTCACAGCAAGCCTTCCAGCCCTTCCTTCGGCAGTCCTCAATGAACTCCTGGTACTTGAGCCGCTTACGCTCATTTGCCTCTTCCATGCGGTCCTCCCATGGGACTGACAGTTCCAACAAAAGGATTTGCTTGGACGATGCAGATGTTAAAACTATATCGGGTCTCAATGAGGTTGATGTTACAAATTCCGGGAACTTGAGCTGCCTACCCAGGTCAACCCGCAGCTCCCAGTCTGCTGAAGATGAAACGAGGCTAATTGATTTTTGCTTTGCTTGCGCCTGCTCACCAGCCCTTATGAAGGCAATTCTTCTCTGGCTTTCAACATATTTATTGTTGGCCACTGCCTGTGAAATGGTCTCTGCTATCCACTTTAGGACCTGATCGTGTCGCAAACGGTATCGGCCCTCTCCAAGGGCAGATGGACAGCTACTCAGAATATGCTCCAGAGACCCTCGTCGAGGACAGAGTGGACACGTTGGAACTTCACTCTTGCCCCAAACATGCAAGTTCGTTGGGCTGGGGAGCACGTCGTACACAGCTTGGACCAGGAACTTAATACGCTGTGGCTCTGCCTTCCAGATGTCATTCCAGGTGATCTTCCTCTCCAGCGCTCCTTCCCACCTCGTCCATGCCCCTTGCTGCTGCATGCTGACTGCCCTGCTGGTCCTCACCTCCTCAACACCTGCTCGGACTTCCTCTAGGACCAATTCTCGTCTCACCTTGCCCTGAGCCTTGTTGTACTGTGGCTTTGGGATTGCTCCCAAACCTGCTCGCCCCGTTGCCACTGTACCCACAAGTGCCTTGTATCTCAGCCGAGACTCTGCCAACTCCAGTCCCTCTTATGCTCTCCACTTCCTTCCTGTTCGAACTTCAATACCTGCTGCTGTTACTCTAGAATCTCCAGAGCCTTGATAGACTAGGGCCTCTCTTATACGAGAAACCCTGAACTCCTCCTCCAGACTGCTGAAAGGAAGCTGAAGCTTATTACTCCTGCCATATAGTGCTACACTCATTAGACTGTGAGGCAGGCCAAGCCATTTTCGGAGATGACAGCTGATCTTCCTCTCCAGGGCCTCTACTGTAGACATCGACACTTCATACACCAACAGCGGCCAAACAATCCATGGCAAAATGCCATGCTGGTATATCCATGCCTCAAATCTGCCAGGTAAACCTGACTTATCTACTGCCGACAACCAAGCTTCCAGCTTTTTGATCGTTGTCTGTATTGACGCAGTATCTCTGAGGCTACAGTCAAAAACCTTACCTAAGCTAGTGACTGGTTTCTCATTAATTGATGGTATTGTTATGCCATCCACTGAGAAGCGAAACTTGTCCACCACTTTCCCTCTCTTCAGTACCATAGACCTGGATTTTGTTGGCTTGAAGCTCATCCTCGCCCAAGAAATGAGCTTAACCAGGCCCTGGAGAATCCACCTGCACCCAGGCACTGAGGTAGTGGTGACTGTCAAGTCATCCATAAAGGCTCTGATCGAGGGCTGCCGGATCCCAGACTTGGACAGGGGGCCTCTGCACTCCGTTCCAGCTGCCTTGACCAACATATTCATCGCGAGAGCAAAAAGGATCACAGAAATTGTACAGCCAGTAATTATCCCTTTCTCGAGTCGATGCCAGTTTGATGTAATGCTCCCTGAAGTAACTCTCAGCCTGAAATTACTGTAATAATCCAGAATGAGACCCTTGATCTTACAGGGTACATGGTGCCGATCTAGAGTCGTCTCAACCAGCTTGTGAGGGATTGACACATATGCATTGGCAAGATCCAGCCAAAGCACAGCTAAATCTCCATTTCCCTCACGTGCTTCCCTTATGAATTGTGTGACGACTCCAGTATGTTCCAGGCACCCTGCCACTCCAGGAATGCCGCCCTTTTGTACCGATGTGTCAATATAACCATTCTGCAGTAGGAAGTCTGTCATCCTTCTAGCTAAAATGCTAAAGAAGATTTTGCCCTCCACACTGAGAAGTACTTGACTGGGACCTGGAGCAGAACTCGCTCTGGCTGCTGGTACCACCTCTTGAACTTCATTCCAGGTGGGTTCTAAAGTGTTGAACTCAACTAGTGGTGCTGGTACCTTCAAGAGGGCTGTCTGTGGCCCTAACTCTTGCTCTCTGTCTGGATCACTAAAGGTGTTATACAGGAAGTGATCTACCTCTTCCTTAGGGCAATCCAAACGTCCACTACGCTTCTCTCCCAGCAGTCTTTTTGTAAAGCCAAAGGGTCAGCTACAAATGAGGTTCGCTTCCTGGCTCTTTCAACTCTCCGCCTCCTATGCCATTCTGCTCTACGCATCATCATGAGCTTCTTTCTAATAATCTGCCGAAGCTCGCTGAGAGTTGGCTTCTCCTCCTCAGCTGCTTTCCTGAACTGCTTCGTCAGAATCCGCAGCTCTTTCCGGAGTTGATGGATCTTATCTGACCTGCGGTTCCTGGTATAGGTATGTTTACTCAACTTAGGCCCTTCTACGCCGAACCTCTCAGTCGCGAAACTTGTGATGATTGTAGTCAGATTAAGAAGTCGTCCTTCCACATCACCCTTTGCTGTTACACTGATGATTCTAGATGTATCCTCATCAAACTGGTGCCACAGCTTGTGCTGCTTTGCTGGAGGCCACTTGATATGTAGGAGTACTCTGCCTAGACCTGGAGTGTTTGGCACTTGGAGGTTCTGGGCTCTGTGGGGTTTCTCCGGACCGGGCTCCTCCTGCGTCTCACCAGGCTATAATAAATCATTACAAAAAATTGGTCCCAATAATATTGGCATGATATTCGAAGTATCTACACTTGTTCTATAATAATTGAAAAATAGCTTCAAAAATTAAAAAATGGTTTCAAAAGTTAAAGAAAATTAAACTTTTACTAAACATTCACCAATACTTATCATACCAACCCTTCCCCCCCTTATTGACACTTGTGTCGATATTGCTGTTATTATTTTACAATTAGAGGAGATGTGGAGCAAGAGGGTATCCGGAATTGATCCCAATAATATAATAATAAAAACCAAATTTTACAGCTCCCTTACAGGGAAGACAAATACATCCATGGATAGAGAACAAACAGAAGCAAAGAGAAAGTTTAGTATTTATTAGTTAAAGAGCCATGCTCCATAGAGGTTGGTTTAAAAAATGCAAGAAGACTTCAGTCAATTATAAGAAATTTGTCATAGTGTTCATTGTACCCCTTCCCCTAAATGATTGTCAATGTATACCAGCAACCTCCAGAGAACATGTCATAGTTAGCATAGGAAGCAGAGTCAAGAAAGAAATCCACAATCTGGATGGGTAAATTCTTAATTATTCTTCCTTTTTGACATTAAATATAATAAAAAAAACAATTAGTCTCCACATTTCCTCTCCCATGTATCTAATTATAAAGCACTGTTCAAATGTGCAAAGTCCTAAGAACATTTTTCTTTTTACACAAGGTGTTCATTTTTGAGTATATTTGGATCATACAGTATCTAAGATTAGCAAGGTCAGTGAAGTAAAATATTTTATCCCTTCCCAGTCAAAGTCCTTTAAATTATTTCAAAGGTTATTTAACAGCAAAAATAATATTGGACTCCATCTCTAACCCCTTATAACTTGTTATCTAAAAGCTTAAAATGTCTATACAAGTATCCCAAGTATTTCTTTCTTTCTTTTATTAATAATTATTTAATTAAAATACCACATACATTTGGATCTTAGTTTTTTAGAATCTTAATAAAATGTCTTATTTAATATTTCATTAATGCATCAAAAAATAGAAAAGTGAACCTTCTATTAGCTTTGTTGTGATACCAGTATTCCACTATATTTCATGCAAAAATGTCAATATTACACACAAAGGAAATGGAGAAAGAAATCAATATATCAGAATGCCCTATAATGCAAAATGTGCCTTTATTTATTTATTATGATGCCCTCTTTAAGATTAGCACGTTCCCACCAATTTTTAGAATGAAGAACCTACTTCTTTGTCAGGTAAATTTTCCCAGAATTTAGAACTAAGGAAGTACTTTAAATCTTTCAGTTACATATTTTAATATTTCAGTTACATACACTGATTTCTTTTCCCCATAACTTTTCTTCTGTCAAAGACAGTTGATCTCACACATTCTTTCATTATGATCTTTCAGATGTTTGTTACATGTTTTTCAGAATGTTGACTCCAAAGAGCACAGTCTGTTTTTCTCTTAGTTAACCTCCCTTTCCCCTCTTTTTTATAGCATATCTTAGTATGGAACACAACCTGGACTGGAAGCCATTGTTTTTCTTCAGCTTCATTGCTATTTTAAAGAATGTCTCCTTCAATTGAAATTTACTCTTTTTAATTAAAATCTTCCTTACATCAGAGTCTGGCCAGTATTCAAATGAAAGGGGTGCTTGTACAATATTGTGCCTAATCTGGAGACTTTTTTTTTTTTTTTAACACCACCTGTTCATATCTTTTTTTGAATTTAGAATTAAGAGCTCTTTTAATTTCAACATTTACATTCACATTCTCACACACATTAATGTCAATTATTTCATCCTTGCAAACAACAACACATATTTTTACACATACTCTCAAACACACTGAAACTTATTTAACATGCACACATAGGGATCACTTTAATACACTATATAACATACATAAATTCACCCAAACCATTGTTTTAACACATTCAACCTTATCCCAGTTTTATTACTTATTATTTATTATTACACACTATATTTAGAAACAATGCAGCAAAGGAATCAGAAAGAAAAAATGAACTCTGAAGAAGAGGAAGTTCCACTTTCACTTAACATTACCAATCAGGACAAACAAACATAAAACAGCCTCTCGATGACGTTAGCTGGTGTTAACCCCAGAAAACATAACACAATCCTACTCAGCTCTAAACGGCGCTGGTTTCTAGATCAAGGAGACTCTATTGGCGAAATGACTTAGCGACACTGAGGAATTGCTTCCGTGGCGATCCATTCCTGTGACAATAAGGGCAATTCCAACTACCGAGAAATCACGCGGTTCGATACCACAGCAAGACGGCACTCCCCAGAAAAACAGCTAAACTGTCATTGAGAATATAATATTAACTCAAAACAAATAACATGTAAGCTTCAACACAAAATCACATATAAGCTTGAATCTTAGCATAAGTGCTAACCACTGCACCACCACACACTCCACTGTAATAATCCCCATAATGCACAATTTCACATACACACATCACAAGAGAAAGAAAAGGACAGAAGAAGTTGAAAGAACTTGTTTCCCCTTATATGTTATAGTTATCAAAAGTGCATTTTTCCTTAAGACTTGATCAGGGTCAGAAGGAAAGATGCCTCGCATATTTTATAAACATTTGTTTAATTAAAAGTGGATGCGTTTTTCATTTTATCAACTGTTACACATATTCAAATTTATTTTAACCCATATTAACTCATGAGGTCTGTAAATTTAGATACAAAATTTATTTTAACCCATTTTTAGTCACGAGCTCTGGAAATTTAGATGCACAAGGCAGTTTCAGCAAATCATAATTAAACAACATTACCCAGAGGTCTCCATGTTTCGCTTTCTTACTCCCAAACACACACATACACACCCACAGAACAAACAACGCGCACGCTCACACACATATTTATACACACATACAGACACACAGAGAACAATTAATGCTCGTGCACACACATAATGTACACGCGCACACATATTGAATAAGTTCAGCACAGACATATTCACATACACAGACATTAGCGAGCGCCAGGTACCTTTGAAGTTAAAAAACTGCACATTTCTTTTTAGCGCATGTTATTCTTTTCCCCACTAATATATGTACAGATATATATATATACATATTTACACACATAAATCTATATACTCACATTTTTCTATCGCTCAATTTTTCTTTTTGGTGCTTTCCACCTATATTTTTCTGAAGGCTGCTTTACTTATCAGACTGTAAATACGGCTTGAATTGTTTTTACAGTTTTTCTCAAATGCTAAAACACATTTCACTAATGTTTCCTCTATGTTCCCCAATATCTAAACACAACACCCTTTTCTAAAGCTACATAAACACAACCACACCTCACTTCAAAACTCAAACTTTCACACCAAGAGAGCAGCTCGAAGCTTTCAAAAATGTAAACACTATACACATCATTACACACTACAGCAAAACAATTGAAAACACAATGCTCAATTTGTGAGAAGGTTCTTTGTTTCATAACTGCCAATGCATATTTTTGAAACTTTACAGTAACGGATCTTCTTAGATCTCTGCAGAGGATTAGGCATTTAGATTTGTGAGTTTCTTATGAAGAGTATAAATCTATAGAAAATTCTGCATGTACACTACTGTAACACAACTCAATGCAAAAACAGAATCTATTGCACACAACAGTACTCTTGAAAACATGATCAGGGTGTGAAGTTTTTTATTTACTTTATTCACACCACACACACACCACAATCACTGTGCGGCATCATGTCGCTGAGCTGCATCGAGCCACATCACCTCATCCACATCGCAGGCTATATTGTCTCTTGCCAGGCACCGCGGGAAAAACGCCCTGGAATGGCGAATCCATCCTTGGAAGGCCTCCACTGGGATGTCAACACAGGCCAGCTCCATTGCCCTTAGGAGGTTCTCTCTAGTGTATGGTTGTCTGTCATAAACCTTCCATCTCCACGATGAGAAGAACTATATAGGGTTCAGGAAAGGGGAGTAGGGTGGCAGACAGACGTTTAAAAAGTGGTTACTGTTGGTGGTGAACCACTCTCTGATTTGGTTTGTTCTGTGGAAGCGGACATTGTCCCAAATGATCACATAAATGTGATGTGCAGGCCCAGGATTGTGTTTTTGGCGGTCCAGGAGGATGTCTTTTAGCTCCTCTAGGAAGGTGAGGAGGACAGCATGCCGGTGGACAAGCCCCTCTGAACCCATGGCTGCACAAAGAGTAATATTACCCCCCAGGAACCTCAGTGATGGCTCTTTGGCCAATGATGTTACGGCCTCTTTGCCTTCGTTTGTGCAGGTTGAAGCCAGCCTCATCCAGGAAGAGGTACTCATGAGGTCTGGCCATCGCATCCAACTGTATTATCCTCTGTGAAAATGTGAAAGTGCACAGGTGTTCAAAACAACAGTCAATCAGGTAGCACAGTATTGTCCAGAAGTAATGTAGGCCACTGAGCAACACAGTATGTCCACTAACTGTACTGTGAACATGGATGTATACTTACTTGCACATACTTGTAACGTAGGTCTTTGTGTTGCACAGAGTTGCGCTCAAAGGGAACCCTATAGACCTGTTTCATCCGCATCTTTTGGCGCTGGAGAACTCGGTCTATTGTGGCCAAGCTGACATCAATGCTCTCAAAGTTGACATTATCGGCAATGACTTTGTCTCTGATCTCCCGGAGTCTGATGAGGTTGTTCTCACGAACCATATGGCAACCCTCCCACCTCTATGTGGCATTCTTTCAACTCTAAAGAAAGAAACATGTGTTGTCAATTGACATGTTGTACAATAACAACTGATTTGAAACCAATAGGCTACTTTCACAGGCTTGTAAAACTGTATTGTGACAAATAAAACAATAGAGTACAATACCTGTTGTGTTGTCTGAATGCCCTGATAATGGTGGCCACGGTGAACCTACTCAGGTTTGGATGGACTCTTAGTCCTGCTTCAGCCATTGTCATGCCATGGACAATGACATGGTCAATGACTGTTGCTCGCATCTCGTCCATAATGATGGTGCGAGGTTGTCTTGCTGTCCCTCCTGGACCTTCCCCTCTCCCTTGTTGGCCTCCTCCTCTTCATCGTTGGCCTGCTCCTCTTCCTCCTCTGATTTGAACTCCTCTTCCTCGTTGGCCTGCTCCTCTGATTTGAACTCCTCTTCCTCGTTGGCCTGCTCCTCGTCTTCCATGGCCAGCTCTTCTCCCTCCTCTGACTCGAATTCCTCTTCCCCTGACTCTGCCTTCATCCATTGTGTTTGTTTGGAATCTTCAGCAAACTGTGCACTCTGAACTTGCTTTTATACATGTGGTCACAGCATTAGCAACAAGTGTCTTCAATTTTGAGTTTTTGTGTGTAATGAATGACGCCAGGTGTGTTCATTGTGTTCAAATATTGTTGACTGTGGCAAGTATTTTGCATCACATGAGCTTTCATTTGAGAATATGAGTTCTTTTGCAACTTGTGTTTTAGCAAGGAAAAATGTGTTAAGATTTATGAGAACGGAGGATTGTGTTTTGTGAATTGTGTCTTCATGTGAAATGTGTTTATGATATTGGAAAATGATGGCTAGATTTAGTAAATGTGTTTAGACAACTGGTCATTTGGTTTAGAGGATTGGCTTTTGTGTTTTAGCATTTGAGAAAAACTGTAACTGGCAGTAACATGAGGCACAAGTATTTGAATAAAAAGTTAACTTTTTCAAAACTTCACATTTTAATCATAATATTTTTTCAATCTCCCAAATGTTCGCACTTCTCCTAATTTTCTTATGCTTACCCTAATTATGCTTCTTGATAATTTTACGTAATCCTACTGCTGCAAGGAATGAAACCCATGCCAACTGAAAGTACTTAAATCATGGTATTAAATTTATTTTAAGAAATCTTGTCAAGTTTTTGTAATATACTCTTTCTCTGATCTTTAATTTATATTCATCTTAATTAGCTAGTTTGGCTTTCATATATTTATTTGCTATAACTCCTAACAGTAACACAGTTTTGATAAAAATCTCTCAATGTATATGTATGTAAAAAGTGCTTGATTATAAAATCTCATTCACACTCGTTATGTGCTTGATTACTTTATTGTGTCTCCCGGTACCCACTATTTGGGTCCGGAGCTCACTCTCACTCACACTGGTCTCCGCACCTGTGGCTTATTTTTACTACCACTAAGAAATAACGGAGGTTATGCAGTCCCTCACACAATCATTTATTCCTTATTTGAGGTTGGCGCAATTAATATATATATATATATATATATATATATATATATATATATATATATATATATATATATATATATATATATATATATGAGTGTGTCTGGCTACACTTCACCTAGCTGCTTTTGCTATTTAATGGTGCAACCCTAATTACTGTTTTTCATTGTTATTTCTAATTTGATCCACTGTACTCAAATGCTCTTCCTGTCCCATTTCTTTCTCTTCTCCCAATTCTTCCCCCTCATTTGTCACCGTTATTTGTACTTTAAATTCTATTTTTTCTTCTATTACTGGGAGCTCATGTGATATACCCGACAGTGGTTCCGGTGGGATTTTATTCTCTAACTCTCTGTCAGTAAAGCACCGATTCATTCTTTCTAGTGTTGTGCCTCTTCTTATTGCTTTCTCCATAAACACTTGCATTATGTTTAGTTCCGCTTTTCTGTTGCCCTCTCTTTTTTCACTGACATTTTATAATTATTTATGCGATTTATCATTTCTGCACACAGTTCCAGATTAAATGAATCGGGGCCAGCGGTTTTGAAAACCTTTTATTCTCTTATGCCATTTTTGAGATAATTGAGGGGATCGTTACACCCCAATATATCCACGGGCGATTCGCTCGCACTCATTTTAACTCCCTGTAGCTGTGGGTTTCCTATCGCTAATCTTCAGGATCCTTTCTTGTGCCATAAATTTTGCTGCATAACTTTTCCACAATTTACAACCGCAGTAATAAATCTTGTAATATCCTTCTCCTGAGTCTCAACCTTCCAGTATTTGCACAGCACTCTTCCTGTAATTTGATCTACGGCTCCTGTTATTTTTCTTATTTCTCTTTAATAATCTGTAATATTTTATTTCTCCTCCACTCTTACGTATATATTTATCTATTTTAGCACTGTTTTTTATTCTCCTCCGAATATACTGTAATGACCCGCAGTCAGCTAACAGCCTGGTGCATTATGGGTATTTCTTTAGAGTTTACTTTTTATGTTAATTAAGCAATGCAGTCGATTTCTTTTGTATTAGAGATGTGTTTATGTCAAGTTAGTTTGGGTGGATTTGGTTCATTTGCAGCCCAGTTATATAAAAGTGTAACAGTTACCATCATGGAGAAATTTCATTTCATTTCATTTTATGAATGACCTTGGCAATGGCCTTGCAATGTGTTAAGCTTTGTTTTTGACTCTCTGCTCTATTAAAGAGGTTATAAAGGACAGAGCTGTGTCTTGCTAGATATTCCATCTATGCAATTATTTACAGAGCACTGGGTCGTGGTGTATGGGACACGAGTGTTCTACTGTTTAATG
>NC_053160.1:111319870-111337870 GCF_016835505.1 Polypterus senegalus | reverse complement strand
CTATTTTGAAGACGCCGTTATGGAGCAGAGTATTGTCGAATTAGAGCGTGCCATCCGAGACAACAGCGTTATGCTAGAGCGCCTGACAAGTGGAACAATGCGGAGAGAGGTGTCACACTGGCCTGATGGTGCCAGTGTTCCCCGGACAGTGTTACGCTCTTCTAGGCACAGCCAGAATGAACCTTCAGCTGCCGCAACGACACCCCAAGTCACCAGTCGGCCGGGTCTCCTCACACGGTCACCTGCCAAGCTACCGCGATACAGCGGGTTGACGCCTCTGGAGCCATATCTTGCACAGGTAGATCTGGCTGCCCTCCACAATGGATGGAACTGCGAGGAAGCCGCAACACACTTGGCCCTTGCCTTGGAGGGTCCCGCACTTCAGGTACTCATTGATCTGTCACCTGAGGAGCGTTGTGATCTCCAGGCCCTCACTGCTGCTCTCAACCGTCACTTTGGACAGAGAACCTCAGCGGAGCACAGCAGAGAGGAGCTGACTAACCGACGCCGGTGTGAAGGTGAGAGTGTGGGAGCATTCGCAGCTGACATCAGGGTCTATGCACGGAAAGGCTACCCTACTTTCCCGGCAGCAGCGAGGGAGGAGCTCAGCCTCCATGCTTTCCTGCGGGGCCTTACACCAGAGCGTCTCCGCCAGCATGTCCGTCTGTTGTCACCCCGAGATCTGAGTGAGGCACTGCGGGAGGCTGAGCGGGCTGAGGAGGTGCTACAGGCTGGGTCAGCGACGGGTCGATCACCACGCCCGCACCGGCTGACGAGAGCAGTTGAACGAGGGGTGGAAGGGGACCAGCCTGAGGAAGTGGAGGTCAGTCGCGCCCAACTAACATCAACCCCCCGACGGAGGCCAAGACTAGACCGCTGTTTCCGATGCGGAGAACCAGGGCACTTTGCCAGGGACTGCCCTGCTCCAAGTCCCCTGCCTCGTACAACATCATCCCGGGAAACGACCTCGAAGTGAGGCCGTGAGTGGACCCTCGCTCTGTTTTTCAACACCCCTCCACAGTGACTGCCCTACAGTGGGGCGCTGTGGGTTTTCCAGTGGACTGTACTTAGGCTGCATTATTGACGGGCGGCCATGCAGTGCCCTAGTGGATACGGGGTCCACTATTTGTTTGCTACAAAGAGGAGTGTTGCCCGAAACACCTGGTCCTCTTCCAGGGGACTGGACCCCCACCAATACCGAACTGCGCACTTTTACAGGTGAAAGGACAGTAATGCCCGGAAAGAAACTGTTGGCTGTGGTGGTGGGGATGAGCCAGATCAGCCATGAGTTCTGGCTCGCTGACATCAGAGATGAGTGCATTATTGGGTTGGACTTGTTGGCCCACTGGGGAGCACGTGTTGATGTGTCAAGGGCCGTCCTCTGCCTCGGTAATGAGACTGTGCCGCTCCAGTCGGGCTGGAACCATCCTGGAAGGGCTGATAACCTGAATTCACCTGGACACCCCTGCTCACCGGCTCCCGGCCGCTGCTCGGGAGCTACAGGGAATCAAGAGGACCCCCAGCAGAGTATTGCAGCTCAGACCAGTGCATCCCAACTGCTTTCACCACACGACCCCCCATCATCTGAGACGGTTGCCGCTGTGGAGGAATTGGGCCGTCGAAGTGGTGAGCATCTGAGCGCGCCACAGCAGGAGCAACTACAACGCCTATTGAAAGACTTTGTGGACATTTTTGCTGCCCGAGAGGAGGACTGTACCAGGACAGCTCTAGTAAAACATCACATTGACACTGGCCACGCCGCCCCTATTCGTTTGCGCCCCCACAGATTGCCTCTTGCGAAGCGTCAAGCTGCTGAAGAAATTATTCGTGATATGTCAGCTAATGGCATTATTGAGCCTTCAGACAGCCCCTGGGCTGCACCTATGGTCATGGTGCGGAAGAAAACAGGGGGGTGGCGCCCCTGTGTGGATTTCCGCAGACTAAATGCAGTCACTCGCAAGGATTCATACCCACTGCCACGCATCGATGATGCATTGGATTATGTGGCTGGATCCTGTTGGTTCAGCACCTTGGACTTGCGCGGTGGGTATTGGCAAGTAGAACTGGCATCAGAGGACCGGCCCAAAACTGCATTCACCATCGGACAAGGGCTGTGGCAGTTTAAGGTGATGCCTTTTGGACTTTGTAACGCTCCGGCCACCTTCGAAAGACTGTTGGAGCAGGTCCTTAAAGACATTCCCCGAACCCGCTGTGTCATCTACTTGGATGATCTGTTGGTCCATGCCAGAGACTTTGACCAGGCTGTTCACAATTTATCGGAGGTCCATGACAGCCATCCGTAGCGCCGGGTTGCGGCTGAACCCCGCCAAGTGTAACCTACTCACCCGACAGACCCAGTTTCTGGGACACGTGGTTAGCGAGAGTGGGGTGGCTACCGACCCAGCGAAGGTGGCTGCCGTGAGCAACTGGCCCCCACCAGCCAACATCACTGAGCTGCGGAGCTTTCTGGGCTTAGCCTCGTACTACAGAAGGTTTGTCAGAGACTTTGCAACCATTGCCAGCCCCTTGCACCAGCTGACAAATAAGGGCCAGCGGTTTGGGTGGTCTGAGGACTGCGCAGCAGCCTTCCAGCAACTAAAAGCCGCCCTCATCGGCGCACCTGTCCTGGCTTACCCTGACCCCAACCAACCTTTCCTTGTGGACACTGATGCTAGCAATGTGGGTATTGGGGCCGTACTCTCCCAGAGGGGGGAGACCGGAGAGAGAGTGGTGGCCTACTATAGCTGCAGCCTCAGTCGACCAGAAAGAAACTACTGCGTCACCCGGCGGGAGTTGTTAGCAGTGATCCTGGCAGTACGCCACTTTAGGCCCTACCTCTTGGGTACTAAGTTCACACTTCGGACTGACCATGCTAGCCTTACTTGGATGTTAAATTTCCGGCCACCAGAGGGCCAGATGGCAAGGTGGATGGAGATCCTCCAAGAATACGATTTTGAGGTACAGCACCGACCAGGGTTGCAGCATGCCAATGCTGATGCCCTCTCCAGGCGTCCATGCCTCACCGACGAGTGTCGGTATTGCAGTCGTCAGGAAGAAAGAGGTCTGGGGTCATCATCAGCATCAGCAAGGCTAGGTGACACTGATGGGGGAGGGGAGCCGTTCACCACTGACCAGCTGAGGCAACTGCAGGCAAACGACCAAGTGTTGGTGGAGGTAAAGGGCTGGCTGGAGACCCAAGCACGTCCAGACTGGCAAACTGTGTCCTCCCAGGGGCCTGAGATCAAGTCACTTCACTCCCAGTGGGGCAACCTGGAGTTGCACGATGGCGTGGTCTATAGACGGTGGCATGCACCAAGAGGGGGAATTGACCGTCTGCAGCTTCTGGTTCCCCATGCTCTGCGGTCACAGGTCCTCCGTTGGGTTCATGGAGCAACTGGATCCGGCCACTTTGGGAATGCTAAGACAGTGCGACGGCTGCGGCAGCGGTTCTATTGGCCAGGGTGTCGGCAAGATGCAGAGCTGCATGTTCACTGTTGTGATGTCTGTACCGCACAGAAAGGACCTGGCCAACGCTCTCACGCGCCATTGCAGCAGTACCTAGTCGGGGCACCCAAGGAGAGGATTGGGGTGGATGTCCTGGGTCCTTTTCCTGTCACCGAAGCCGGAAACTGCTTTGTCTTGGTCGCTATGGATTATTTTACGAAATGGCCAGAGGCATATGCAGTTCCTGACCAGAGTGCCTCCACAGCGGCTAGTGGATGAGATGTTCACCCGATTTGGAGTGCCGGACGAACTTCATAGTGACCAAGGGTGGAATTTTGGGAGTCGGTTGTTCAGGGAGGTGTGCCAGCGGCTGGGGGTGAAGAAGACCAGAACCACCCCCCTTCATCCTCAAAGCGATGGACTGGTCGAGCGTTTCAACCGCACCCTGGCCACCCAACTTGCTATCCTGACTAGTCAGCACCAGAGAGACTGGGACCAGCATTTGCCTTTGGTCCTGTGGGCGTATAGAACAGCAGTACAGGAGTCAAGTCAGTGCACACCGGCGGGGCTGATGTTCGGGAGAGAGCTCCGCATGCCAGTGGATTTGGTGTTTGGCTCGCCCCCCGAGCCTGAGATTGTTGGTGGGCCCGAACTGGACTACTTTAGGCGGTTGAAGGTGCGTCTGAACACCGTCCATCAACTGGCCAGGGAGGCCCTAGAGGAAGCTGGAGCCCGCCAGAAGCGGGCATACGACACCCGGGCACACGGGCCGACCCTGGGACAAGGGGACAAAGTGTGAGTGTTTTACCCCCAAAGGAAACGGGGATTGTCTCCCAAATTGACCCATCACTGGCAGGGACCTGGGGAGATTTTGGACCAAATTTCGGAGGTGGTTTTCAGGGTCCGAATGCCTAGACGGGGCAGACGGGTGGTGCTTCATAAGGACCGGTTAGCACCATATCACCCATTGACCTCAGAACAAGAGGAACCAGAGAACCAGAGTAGCTCTCCACCATCCACCCCCGGTGCCGAGACGGACAATGACGGACTCAGGACTGAGCCTGGCATGGGTGATAGAACATCAGGAAGGCCGAAGCGTTTTCGTCGCCGGCCAGGACATTTGTTGGATTTTGCTGTGGGAGATTAGGGTTGTGCGGACACTAACCCTCTTGGGGGGGGCTATGTAATGACCCGGCAGTCAGTGCTAACAGCCTGGTGCATTATGGGTATTTCTTTAGAGTTTACTTTTTATGTTAATTAAGCAAGGCAGTCGATTTCTTTTGTATTAGAGATGTTATGTGTTTATGTCAAGTTAGTTTGGGTGGGTTTGGTTCATTTGCAGCCCAGTTATATAAAAGTGTAACAGTTACCATAATGGAGAAAGATGTCTTTATGAATGACCTTGGCAATGGCCTTGCAATGTGTTAAGCTTTGTTTTAGACTCTCTGCTCTATTAAAGAGGTTATAAAGGACAGAGCTGTGTCTTGCTAGATATTCCATCTATGCAATTAGTTACAGAGACACTCGGGGTCGTGCGGTGTATGGGACACGTGTTTAGCCTGCTTAATGAGCTAGGTACAGCTGCGTGTATGGCGCTGGCATTCCGCTAGCCGATAGCTTGGGGGAAGTGCGCAGCAAAGTTCAGCTCCAAGAACTTCAATACTCAACTACCAGTTGTTACAATACATTGTAAAGATGTTCAATCCTATTCTGTATTTTTTCCTGCTCTACTGCTCCTCCCACCAGGTGAAATTTATTTACAGCTACTTCCCAGGTGTTTTCTATATTCTCTTAATCAATATAGTTTATTTTACACATAAAAAGTTACACCCTAAAAATCCACATTCATACTCAATCACACTTTTTAGCACCTAGTGTGCTAATCCCTAGTGCCCTATTTTACCCTATACTTGTTTTGTACCTCTTGTACCATTCATTCTTCTCCAACCTGCACCTGTGTACTTCACACGCCGTGTCGCTTTTTTAAAGCGCTCCAAGCATTCTGCGCACCTGTGCTTCAACAATTGCCTCAACGCTTTTTAAAAGCGCTGCATACGCACAACACTTGCGTGCCTACCTAAACTATCCAAAGGTAAAATAAAGCTGAAATAAAAAGGATAAAATAATAAGCAAAAAGTTCTATTCCCTTATCTGTCCCTTAAAACTAGCACACTCAATCCACCTGTTCCATCAAGCAGCCCTTCCCCTTGCTCTCCCTATTGGCAAACTGGAAGCGGTACCTAAACAAGAATTTCACCTACCATGTCAGAACCCCGTCTCTACTCTGGGGCGGTAATGATAGGCCTCCAATCGCACCTGAACTGACTCTCTTATTGAGGCACAATCAAAAGAAACTGCTGTTTGCTTTTCCCAAAGATTGGCTCCCTCTCGGGACAATCGGGAATTTTACGACATCTCGCTTGTCTCACTGGAGAACATACAGCCACAGCAAGAGATGCTAGCTCAGGAATTCCACATCTATCTATAATCGGAAAGCCGTCATTACGGTAACTTTAGTATGCTCTTGGTTCGCCGTTATTCTGGCAACCCCAGTATTTGATAGGATTTCAACACTACCTGTTACAATGCAGTTCCCTGACTCGTCTGGGTCAGAGCTCTTCCGACTCGCTTGGGTCGGAGAGTTACGAGTCCTCCGTCTCGCCTGGGACCGGAGCTCCCCTGTCACTTCTGGGACAGAGCGGTTTAAACTCGTATTGAGTACTACACCGTGCAGCCCTCCGTCTCACCTGGAACCAGAGTGTTTATGCTTTTAAACCTCAATCTCTACTATTTGCTGCACTCTCATTCATACACACACATTCATATAAGCTATACACTCTTTACACTTACTCGTGCAGCCCCTGACTCGCCTGGGTTAGAGCTCACTCGTCTTTCCTGGGACAGAACGTTTTAAAACGTTTTGAATACTGCACCTGACATTCATCCAATCACACTCATATTAGTTGTACAACCTTCACACATTCCATTAAGTCTGTCTGCCCATTCTTTATTCCTACCTGTTCGTTTTAGAAAGGCTAAATGCTGCTTGTCTCCGTTGGAGGGGCGGATGCTCTCTGAAACTTTACACAAATTAGTTTTAGCGAAAATATCTCTTACCTTATAGGTGGCCATCATCTGTGCTCGTTTCGTAGAGCCTCCCCCCTGCCACTGGATTCACATAGCTGCCTTGTTATTCTATCATGTCGGAAAGGTCACCAATCTGTCGTGACGAAAAATTCATCATTAGAAGGCTTTTTACCTAAAAAATAAAGGCTATTAGGACTCGAGATAGACAGACAGAGTTTTAAGGCTTTATTGCAATAAATCAACAACACAGACTCAACCCAATTCGGCCGAATGAGATTGAGCCCTGAACATTGCCATAATCAAAGTTTTAATAACAATTTCTTATCATTTTAACCTTGTTCAATTAGCTCATTCTGCACCTGGCCATACTGTCTATTGTTTATTCCAGTTTCTGTTTTTCTTATTCTTGATTGGTTCTTCAACTGGGAAGATGTCCTCTATTCCATATTTGGTCTTTCATGGTGTCACTTCCTTCTCTAGCCTTTCTTGCAATGCTATATTGGTGGCCTAAAGTTAAACTTTTATTAAAAAGAAATATTGTATATGCTCTTCATTTAATCATTGCTTGGCATATTGATTTGTCTTGATTTCTACACTACAGCTAATTTCTAATATATTCTTCTAATACTTTTGCTAAAGCCTGAATATACTAAGATTTTCTCTTCATGCATTACATCAGTGTGATCTTGCTTGCAGCAAAAGCCTTTTGTTGCCTTTCTGCTGATTCATCAATCCAGCTTGTTTCGATATGTGCCTTCCAGAGCCATCTTCTCTGTGTTATCGCTTCCTAGCTTCCTAGCCTTGAATCACAGGTGTTCTCAAACTCTTATCCTGTTCTAAACTGGTTTCTGTGCGTCAATTTTCTATTGTTTTCTTACTCTGGGAATTTTACTGTAAGGTTAAAAAATAATGCAATACAACTGATTTTTTAGTTAACTATTTGCTTGACCTATCTTATTTGCTTAACATTCTAATTTATGCTTAATCTAATGTTTTAGAAGCTTTTAATTACTTTTTATGGCTCTTTATGTTAATTTGCTATTCTGTATGCTAATATAAAAAATTTTCCTTCTACACACGGTGCAGCAAGCATCTTGCGTGAGGCATGAACAATCACTGCACCACCATGTTCCCATGTTTAATAACATGCTTTAACTCATATAATCATGAAAATGATATCAAGTATACATCTCAGTATGTTAATACTGTAATATCACGAATGTAATGGATTCTGTGACCTGTGGGAGGAAGAGAAAGCCCATTTAAGAATCACATAGTGATTCACACAAATAGAGCACATAGAAGAAGATCAAAAAGAAAACAAAGTATTTAACGTGCTACTTTAGTTACAATGGGATTTGAGATACTAGTAAATTAAACGATTTTAAGATGAAGTTTATGATGTTCTGCTTTAATGGCAAAATAAACTACATGATTAAAGTGGAAATTTCGAGGTTAAAGTTGACATTTTGTGCTTTTTTCCCCACTGTGTGGCTATTTTTTTTCTCTGTACCCTAATAAGCTTTCATATGGCACTTAGACGGTGGGCTATGACTCACCTTTTCACGGCGTCTTTGATATCTGACAACTTTTTTTTTATTTTGGACACTGTGCGACTTTGTGAACTTGAGCTTTTGTGTTTCTCTGACACTGTATGTCACTCGATCAACTTCCTTTTGTTGTTTATACCACTGTTTACACCGACAAATAGTACTTTTTCCTTGCCTCCACTTGGTATTCGCTGATATTCTTCTATTTCCCCCCGTGCTTTTGCCATTGCCTTTTCACAGAACACTGAGCTTAAGGGCTTTTTATATTGATTTGCATATTCAAAGCGGCGCAATTCTGGGAGGAGTGTGGGAGTGGAAGAAGGCGTGTGCACTTGCGTTAATTTTCATGCTGACTGGGATTTATGTAGCGGAAGAATGTGGAAGTTGGCGAACGCACAGATTTATGCATCTGGATATTTTTGTGCGTACGAAAACATTTCCGATTTTGTCACACCATGTTATGGTGTGAATTCTTCGCACAGCTTTATGCATGATGCCCCAGATCTCAATCCAATAGAGCAACTTTGGGATATGGTGGAATGGAAGATTTGCATTATAGGATGTGCTTCCGACAAATCTGAAGCAAGTGTGTGATGCTATCATGTCAATATGGATCAAAATCCCTGAGGAATGTTTCCAGCACCTTGTTGAATCTATGGCAGCTCTGAAGGCAAAGCCAGAGCCAATCCGGTACTAAAATGGTGTACCTAATAAAGTGGACGGTGAGTGTATACTGTATGTGTATGTACTGTATGCATGTAATTTTTACTAATTAATCTATGGTATCATTCATTCTACTGCATACCTATTGTTCTTTTGTGCTTTTTTGAATGTTTGTACATTTACTTATTTACATCATTTATAAAAGTTATAAGTATTGTTCCATATTGACCACTATTTACAGTTTTGGTCAGACATGTCTTTTTCTGTGATACTTTTTTCAGACATGATTTGCTATACTCACGTAAACCTGGTTCACATTCATCAAAAGGTTTCTGGATAGTGGCAAAAAAGGCTAGGACAGAAATGAATGCAGTGGTGGTTGACCCTAGATGTGGAGGGCGACAGAGGGTACAGGCCTCTATTCCAATCAGATTCTTAATTAGAAACTGTTTTTTGATTTTTGAATGACATAGTTTAATTAGATATTCCGCTTCATTTGTCTTTAATCATTCCTCCAGCCTAAATTTTATTTTTTCTGAGAAAATCAACACATTTGACAGGGGAAGAATAGAATCACACAGTCCTTCAAATGTTTTTCTTTTTTTTTTCAAAATATTTTATTAATCATATGTACTTTGCATAAACATACATACAATTACTTTCTGGTTAATTAACAGAAACAATAAATACAATTCTTGAGATTCAAATCTATACTAATAAAAGGCAAAGCCCTCACTCACTCACTCACTCACTGACTCACTCACTCACTCACTGACTCATCACTAATTCTCCAACTTCCCGTGTGGGTGGAAGGCTGAAATTTGGCAGGTTCATTCCTTACAGCTTCCTTACAAAAGTTGGGCAGGTTTTATATCGAAATTATACGCGTAATGGTCATAACTGGAAGCAGTTTTTCTCCATTTACTGTAATGGAGATGAGCTTCAACGCCATGGGGGTGGAGTTTCGTGTGACATCATCACGCCTCCCACGTAATCACGCAGTACATAGAAAACCAGGAAGACCTCAAAAAGCGCTGAAGAAAACATGCATTATATAATTGAGAAGGCAGCGAAACAATAAGAAGCGAGCGAATGACATATACAACCATATTCATGAGTTCTGCTACTTCGGAAACAAAGCACGATGTAAACCTACACTTTAAATTAAGTTCATAGACAGGCTGCGCTGGCGTTTGTAATTTAGTGCCTGCCCATATAAGGCCGTCCGTCAGCGGCAATCCAATAGCAAACTGCCACGGGTAAATATTCACGGGTGAAGGACTGTGCTTATGGAGAGGAAGATGAGATGGTCAGGGTGGTGTTTGACACAAACTCAGCGAAACTGCGAGAGAAAGTTTTAAGTGCCAGGACTAAGGTAACATTAAATACAGCCATGGACATAGCACGAGATGGCACCAGCACAGCTGGGAACCTTCGATGCATGTACACCGAGTGGCTCACGTGAACTGACGCAGTGCACAGATAAAAGGCAACAGTTCCAAAGAGCTGAACAAAACCGAATTACACAATTGAAAAGGCAGCAAAAATATGAAGCGTCTCATACATACAAGCATATTCATATTTTTAACTACTGCGGAAACAAAGCACACGTTGGAAAAGTCAATGTCCCGCTAAAGGAAGACAGTGTAAAAAAACCGTGCATGCAGTGTGTCAGGTCTCAGATAAAGAAGAAGACGAGCTGTTTATTGATGCAGTAAGAAACGAATCGATGAATGAAACCTGTCATCTTTACAACGATTGACAAACACGGAATGTAACTTGAACACAACACATCCTACAAATACGAACCTGATTGAAAGAAATAATGATAATCAAATCCTTGATGACAGCAACACTCAGTAACACTCACAAAACAAATACTGTATATTGACAGTCATGTTACGTTATTTTTAAAATGTTCCCTTTTCTTTTCTAGCTTTTTAACACACTACTTCTCCGCTGCGATATATATATATATGTATATATATATATAACCCGATCTACATACTCGAATAATGGATACTTTATTCGCCATCAGTGATTGTTTTGGTAAAGCCATACTCAGTGTATTCATTAGATGAACGGTAAAAAGTAAGGGCAAGGGAGGATGACTTATTGAGGCATGCAGGCTGTAGTCTTGCGTCAACTCTATCTGAATTGCGCGATCACATTTGAAAAATATATCTTTTCAAGTTCTATTTAGTCCATATGTGTCAAACTCAAGGGCTGCGGCCACATCCGCCCGCGTAATTATATCCGCCCGCGAGATCATTTTATATACTGTATTATTGTTATTAAAGCCCGGGTATATGAAGCGCTGGTAACACAATAAACTACAGATCCCATAATGCAGTGCTTCAGCTGCCTTGCCGAACAGTTACCGTTAATCAAGTCTACCTTAAGATGCTGCAAGTTATTGCGAAGCTAGCTCACACGATGCTGAAGAGAAAAGTTGATTCTGAAAATAGAGCCTTTAAAACCGATGGGAGGCTGAGTATATGTTTACTGAACCCGTGTGTCTCATTTGTGGAGCTAATGTGGCTGTAATTACAGAATTTAATCTAAGACGGCACTATAAAACAAAACATCAGGGTAACCTGAAAGACCTGAATGCAATGCAGAAGATACAGAAAGCAGAAGAATTAAATAAGAATCTGACACTTCAGCGGACGTTTTACCGTGCACAATCACAAAGTGATTTCAATTGAGGCTGCTTTTATGGGAGACACAACCACTTGCCCCACTTTCCCTATTGCCAAGTAATGTTAAACCAAGTCGTCACTACGGTGTTCCCAAATCGCACTTTGCTGATAAACTGAGCGCACTGCACTGAGTTTGCACGGCGCTTTGGTGACTTTGAAGAACAAAAAGTCCGTCTACATGCGGCTCGAACCTTGTGCATGTTTGGTAGCACATATCTGTGTGAGAAGCTCTTCTCAGTGATAAAGACTAACAAAACAGCACACAGGAGTCGCCTCACTGATGAGCACCTGCAATCCATCCTGAGAATCTCCACAACACAGAACCTCACACCAAACAGAAACGAACCTGTTGCCAAAAAGATGCCAGGCGTCCAGCTCTAAAATGACATATGAGCAAAGACAACTGAATGATTTGATTTGTTATTGCTGAAAGGAACACATTTTATTTATATTTCTAGGTTTTGTTATGCAGCATGTTCATATTTGAATTTGTATAATTTTGACAGGATATATTTTTATGGAGAGCAAAATCTTTTGGGATATTTAAAATCTAAGTTTATTTTTATAAAATATAAAATTACATAAGAGTAAAGAAATTTGAATGTTTGTTCTTTTAATGTTTACTTTATTTCTAACTTGTATAATTTAGACAGGATATATTTTTATGGAGAGCAAAATATTATAAGTTGTTTAAGGTTTGAGTTGATTTATTCAGGAATAATATTCCTGTCTGTTTTACCATTCCTACCAAAGATATTTCTGTCGACTAAATAAAAATTCCTTCTATTTAAAATTTAAATAGAACTTGAACAAATACGATAGTTCATAATATCCACGCAGACTTGCACGTAAGAGCGGAGTCATCCGTTTTAACAAACAGCGTATTGCACTGATCTAAATAGCTGTGTGTGTATATATGTAGATATGTATGTATATGTATATATATGTTTATATATGTGTGTGTGTGTATGTATATATATATATGTATTTGTGTGTCTATGTGTGTGTATGTATGTATGTGTGTATGTATATGTATGTGTATATGTATAGATATGTATATATATATATGTTTGTGTGTGTGTGTAAATATATATATATATTTATATTTATATATATATATATATATATATATATGACAACAACACTCATCACTCACAACAGTGACAAAACAATAACATCGACAATCATGTTACGTTATTTTCAAAATGTTTCCTTTTCTTTTTCATTGCTTCTTTAACACACTACTTCTCCGCTGCGAAGCGCGGGTATTTTGCTAGTTTATTAATATAAAGCAAAATTGTAAAGTGAAGAGACTCCTGTATACTTTAGGTGGCAACAGACATAAGCAGTAATGGTCATTTTTGAGACAGTTGAGCTAGAGTGAGCTATTTAATAAAGAACAAGAACATTACTTAAAAGCAAGATTAATAAACTGGGTGGATAAGCTTGTATATATGTTGTGAAGGCTGATCAGTGCCAAAAATACACTTATGGATAGAGACATGCACATTTGTCTTAAAATAGGTGCTTTAATTCTTCGGTTGCTGCATAGGGTTGGTTGTCTCATTTTTGATGTCAAGGTAAAGAAATCAATAATATTGGACGATCTTACATTAGAACTACTGCTTCTCCCAATTAAGAGTAACGCACGAGGAGAGAGTGAGAGGGGTCTTTGCACGTGTGGCATCCTTAAGGACACCTTTTACCTCGGAGACATTCAGGGAGACTGCCAAGTTACTTAAAATAAAGCACTTAAAGATTGTGATGTATGATCCTCAACCTGACGGCCTAGTCGAGAGGTTTAATCAGACTCTCAAATGAATGCTTTGAAACATGGTCAGCGAGGCCTGGAGGAACTGGGACCAGCTCCACCCCCTCGTGTTTTTTTCCTATTGGGAAGTCCCACAAGCCTCTACGGGGTTCTTGCCATTTGAATTATTATATGGACGGCAACTTTTGGGAATATTGGATATTTTGAAAGAAGGATGGGAAGGAGAGGCTCTTCCCTCTACCAATATATTAGAGTATATTGCGCAGTTACGCGATTGAGTTGGGAAAATTCAAACTATTTTAAAAAGTCACATGGAGTAGGCGCAAGCAGCACAGGCCCACTATTATGATCATGGTACAACTCTCAGAGAATTCCTTCCGAGGTATCATGTCATGGTTTTGGACCCTACCTCCCATTCTAAATTATTTGCCTATTGGTATGGCCCTTATGAAGTTAAGGAGAGAAAAGGGCTTGTTGATTATTTGGTGAAACAACTCAATTGTCGACTGAGTGAGCGGGTTTATCATGCGAACTTGCTGAAGCCGTGGAAGGAAAGGGATCGTGATCCCTCCTCCGCTGAGCCCTGCTCATTCTTTCCTCAATAAAGCATCGTTAATTTTGGCATGGAATTAAATTCCTGACAGAGACCAGAGTTTGAACCAGGTATCCTGTCCGTCCCCGAGGTGGTGAGTGAGAAACCCGGAAGAACATCTTTGATTACATACGACATAGTGACAGAGCCAGGGGTTATCATTTAAAAACGCCCATATCGACTTCCCGAGGCAAAGAAAGCAGAAGTGGAGCGTATCAATCAATCAAGCATATGCTGGAACTAGGAATGATAGAGGAGAGTCATAGTCCCTGGTCCAGTCCGATTGTCTTGGTTAGTAAGCCTGACGGAAGTTGAAGGTTTTGCAATGACTTCCGTCAGTTTAATTAAGTCTCCCAATTTGATGCTTATCCAATGCCTTGAGTGGACGACCTCCTCGAAAGGCTTGTTCAGGCAAAATTTTTACCACACCTGACATGACGAAGGGGTACTGGCAGATTTATTTAACGGACTCCGTTAAGGTCAAGACCGCATTTAGCATACCTAACGGACACTGGCAGTATCTCATCTTTCCATTCAGGTTACACAGGGCTCCTGCAACTTTCCAACATCTGGTGGATAAAGTGCTCTGATCCTATAAATTGTATATTGCTGCCTACCTAGATGATGTTGTCATCTATTCCAGCACATGGAAGGAACACTTACAGCAGGTTAGAGCAGTATTGCGAACACCGGGCTTTGAATCAATCCAAAGAAATGTTTCTTTGGATTGAAAGAGGCTAAATATTTGGGCTATCTGGTGGGTTGGGGCACTGTAAAACCAGTGTTCAAAGACAGAAGCCATATTAAATTGGCCCCATCTGCGAACCAAGTGGCAAGTCCAAGCATTTCTTGGATTAGCCGGGTATTACCGCCGGTTTGTACCTTGGTTATTGGAGAGATCAGCGTTGTTGAGTGATTTGACAAAGAAGATGGCTCCTAACAATGTGGTATGGACTGATAAGACTGACGTTGCATTCTGTGACTTAAAACAGGCCCTTACGTCAGCACCGATATTGAAAACACCTGATTCTTTTCTTCTTTTCATAGTCCAGACGGACGCTTCGGACAGAGGCCTGGATGCCATACTAAACTAAAGCGTCGATGGTGTTGAACACCCTGTAATGTACCTGAGCTGGAAACTGTTGGATTGGGAGACCAGGTTTGCAGCGGTGGAAGGAGAAGCCCTGGTGATTAAATGGACGATTATGCAGTCCAGGTATTACCTCTTGGGCCGTGACTTCATTCTTGTGACGGATCATGCTTCTCTACATTGGATGGCCCTACACAAAGAGTTGAATCTGCAGGTCACCAGGTGGTTTCTTGACCTCCAACCATACAAGTTTACGCTTGTTCATTGTAAGGGCTCTCTCCATGCCAATGCCGATGCTCTCTCTCGAGCCCACGACCTCTTGGTACAGGCCATACCGATTTAATAGGTCTGGGCTGAGGGGGGGCCTTGTCACATATGTGCGAGTAGGAGACAGCTAAAGGGCCTGAGTAATAATAATTCCACGCCAGACCAGGGGGTGGTGGGGTGCACTGACTGTGTCTATCTCAGTTCCTTGCAGACCATTCTTGGAAAATCCAGCCCCGCCTCCGGCGCCTCTGATGTCAACAATGACGTCATTTCCAGTTCCAGTGCCTCAAATGACGTCACTTCTGGTTCTGCTGCCAATGACGTAATTTCCTGCACTGGCTAATAAACACGCCATACCTTCAGTTCTGTTTTGGATTCAGATCTGTGAACAAATTTAAACCTGTTTTGCAGCCTTGGAACAATATATGGGTGGCTGCCCCAAACCTTCATGATGTCTTTGACTTGTTGTTGCGACAGGAGAAACGTATAATCTCTAATCTAGTTGCTATTAAATCTCTTGGCACTTCATTGTGTTCTATATCATTAATGTAAATTAAAAAAAGTTATTGTCATATATACTATAACTTATACTCTTTCTTGAAAACTCCATCCACCAAGCTATTTTTAATCTGGTCATACAGTTAAGGGTTATCGGAGCCAGAGTGCTAGGATGTGAAATAGTCCATTTGCTCTATATTCCAACGAGGTAATAGGAGTTGGCTAGTTCTTTCTTCATCTGTTCTATACACTGCTGTCAAAAGAAAAAGGACTTAATAGCATAAATCAAATCAAACTAGCAACTATGATAAAAGCAGAAATAGGATATATACAAGCAGTAAAAAATTAAGTAATGAAGAATTTTAATTTATTGCAAAGATGAAAAACAAAAAAATAAAGCAAACAACTCAAATATATAAAAATGCAGATTGAAAGTTAAAATAGAGGGATTATTCATGGAGTTAATTTATAAATACAATAAATACAAATAGATGAGTTAAAGAATAATATTAAAGGTGGAAAAGTACTAGAGGCTAACTGTTTTATAAGGAAGCAAAAAGGGATTCAAAGTGAAAGCACATCAGTCATCTTGATTTTTGAAGGAGATATTATACCAGAAGAAGCCTATTTAGGTTATCTTTGCTTTACTGTTAAGATATTTATTCCTCTCCTTTTATGATGTCATAATTGTAATAGTTTTGGGCACATTGCAGAGGTTTGTAAGGTGAAAAAGAGATGTGGTATATGTAGAGGGGAATATGATTATAGGAAATGTGAAGAAGGAACAGGAATTAAATATTATAATTGTGGAGGGGAGCACATCGCAGCATTTGTGTATGTGAAATGCACATGAGAGCAGAGAGTAATGTGCAAAGGGTGAAAATTGAAGACAAATTGTCATATACTGAGGCAGTTTAAAAAAAAGTCAAGTTAAGTAATGATAACAATTCAAAACTAGATAGACAGTGTCACGCACGCGCCAGTAGGAGACCGCGGACGGATTTGAACGCACCTGGGAACACATTCGCCGGCAGGGAATGGCGGGGTACTAACTTTCTCCCTCTGCTTCCTCATAGGAAAAAGGACCCTCCGCCACCATAAGCCGGGTTTTGACCACAGTATGGTACTTCCGCCCTTCCTCCGCCATCTTGTCCTGACGTCATCAATCCCATCCTCCCTCACGGTCCTTCCCAGCATCCCTCCACTTCCGGCTCCTCCCTAATAAATTAGCCGCCGACGCCATGATACGGCGTCGCGCATATGAACAGTTTTTGTTTATGTTTTGACCTTATATTTGAATATATATTGTGGATTCTAGACAATATACGGGGCTGGAAAACCCCAAACCTTTTTGCTGTCTTCTCATCGGTCTTTTACAGTGGCGTAGTCGGCAGGATACAAGATCCCCAGAGATGACGAAGGGACAGGATCTGAATACAGTGCTGCAGACGATGAATGCCCAACTCCAGGCCCTGCAGCAAGCGCACGCCGCTACTATTCGGGAGTTGGAGGCTACGAAGGCTGGCAGAGGCCCAAAGAGCGAGACCAGACCCGGCCAAACTGACGCCTCCCCCTCTGGTGCCTATGACAGAGGCAGATGATGTCGAGTCGTACCTCGGCATATTTGAACGGACAGCCACCCGGAACGAGTGGCAGCGGTCCGAGTGGGCGTCCATTCTGGTGCCTTACCTGAAGGGACCCGCGCAGCGGGCCTATTATGACCTCCCTGAGGAGGAGGCCGCGAACTACAACCTCCTCAAACCAGAGATCCTGGCCCGCTACGGCATCACTCCAGGCCAGCAGGCGGCAGAATGGCGGAACTGGCAGTTCGACCCCGAAAAGCCTGCCCGTGCCCAGGCGTTCGAGTTCTGAGGCAAGATGGGGCGCTGGCTACGGCCAGAAGGACCCCAGGCTCGGAAAATGGTCGAGCAGGTGGCCTGTGAAGGCCTGGTGAACGCGATGCCCAGTTCCCTCGTCCAGCAGGTCCGGAGACACCCCTACAAGGACATGCCGGGTCTTCTGGAAGTCCTGGAACGCCAGCTTGCGGTTCTCCAAGTCGGGGGGTCAGAAAGGTCTGCTCGTGGGAACCGACAGGGACGGGCGGCCACACCCGAGCCCCCTCGACGCGCTGCGGAAGCACCGTCAAGGCCTAAAGAAAAGCCGGCTTTGCCGCGCTGTTACAAGTGTGGCGAGACCGGCCATTTGTTGCCAACCTGTCCCCTCAACAACACGGCGGAGCCCATGGCTTGCACCTGGACAACAACGGAGAGGTACTGTACCCCGCCGCATCCCTTGGCGAGTCCGAATACGGGAGCGGTGTTGTTAAATGGGCATGC
>NC_053160.1:111276927-111319370 GCF_016835505.1 Polypterus senegalus | reverse complement strand
TAAACCTGACATAATATGTAATAAAGAAACATGATTATGTCCACAATTGCAGTTTACATTTTTCTTGAAAAAATTAATTCATTTTCAAATATTTTCAAAATATATATGAACTAGACTGCATTTCCACTGAAGTATGGTTACAAAATAGTAACTTATTGCTAATAAATTTCTATAATCCATATTCTAAGTGCTGTATAGCACTAGAAAGTTTATTTCCAACTAATAATAAAAATATTATTTGGTGCGGAGTTTCAGTGATCACAGCACCATATGGAGCACTAAGTTAACAAATAATAATGGGAAAATATTAGAATCAATAATAGATAAATATAATCTGTTGTTTTTAACAATGGATAGGGGAAATGCTAGGATACAAGATACAAATCAATGTCATGTTCAGTCTTAATATTTGTTTCTAATAATATAGCAGAAAGTGTACATGTGAGGTTTATCAAAAATGTACATTGAGAAAACGTCATTTTCCAGTATTTTGTCAAATAAAAATGTAACTGGATATGTAGAATTTTGGATATAATCCAAAACAAAAGTTTAAATCTGAAAATTGGAATTTGTTTATAAGTGCAGTGAGGTGTTGACAATTAATAACATGGATGGTGTGGACCACCAGGGCATAAACTGCCGCTCAAACCCGACACGGATAGGCAGAGGCACAAGTGCAGCACACAACACACTGTTATTCAAGAGTGGAGAAGCATGCTGTGTGCCCCTCTCCCTCTCTCACGTGGCCTCTGGCTCCTTTTACAAGGCAGGCAGAGGTGCCTTAGGTGCTTGTTGACCTACTTCCACCACCACTTCCCGGTGTGGCAGAAATGCTGCAAACAAGGGCTCAGCAATTCTCCAGCTACCCCCTGGCAGAGGCCATGGGCCCCAGCAGGACTGAGCTTCCATACTTTAAACCTGTGACACTGCTGCATGCCAGGGGAGCTACCCTCTAGCACTACAGGGGAGGTAATAGTTGGGATATGCTCTCTCTCCCAGACCTTTTATTAAAGGGGTCAGCCACAATGGGTATAATCTGAAAGTCACTTCTGAAAGAAGAAACAATTCCACAAACCTCAGGTAGAATAAAAGATAAGAAAATAGTATACTGATGGAGTGATGACTGTACTATTGCAATTAAAGAGAGTATTACAGATATGAAGATGTGTTACATTATAATAAACAGAAAGCTAGAAGAATAATTAAAGGAGCTAAAAGGGATTATTGGAGAATGTTTTGTTTATATAAAAATAGTCATACTGATTTATTAAAAATGCGGAAGATATTCTGAAGACTAAATGGCATAAATAAAGAATCAGGCATACCAATTTTAATGGGTAAATCCACAGTAGTGAAAAGTGATATAAAAAAGGCAAATCCCCTGGTAAACCCTTTTGGGAAAATCCAAAGGAATGGTAATCTGCAAGATAAATGGCAAACAGCTCAAAGAAATTTCTTAAAGGAAACTTTAGGCATATTAGGAGACAGATATTATATGCTATGCAATGATTAACTACACATTTGAAAGAAGAGGATTTAAAAATTTGTAGCAGATGCTAAATGTACTATAGTATTGGCCCTTTGTTAATCCTTGTTCTTTGATGATTTACATAGTATTAATCATCAAAACTCCTACTACCCGTAGCAACACACAGCAGCATGATTGGAACAAAATAAAACAGTGCAAAGAATTTGAATCGCAGCACTTCAAATGTGAAGAGAGTTCCGTATTCTCCTTTTCCTCTTGTTCTTCTTTTGTTTAATAGTGGTTGTAGCTTTGCATACTCGACCCATGTTCCAGTAAATAAAGACGTGTGCGAAGGTCAGAAAACAATTTTAAACTTGACGCTTCGGTTGGATTGGCAGTTTGATCAACTGAGACTGCTGATCCTAATGTGATGTGGGAGACCTTCCATGACAATACCCCGAAGGTTGCTGAGGGTTGTGTTGGGGTTACTGGTGTTCCCAGAAGGAGGTGTTTCCTCTCGCAGGGCACCCTGGATATCATCGAGAGGAGTCGCAGCACACGGCTCAATGGCAACTCTGGTCTATACCGGGAACTGAGAAGGATGGCAACTTTGAGCAGTTGTTCAAAGCTGATCCGTTGGCTAGGACGTTGGATATCTCTGGGTCCATGGTCCTTGAGACTGATCCTCCAATTAGCTGTGAACCACCCAATCTCACTGAAATTGCACAGGTGGTGAACCAGCTGAGGAGAGGAAAGGCTGCAGGGATCTGTGGTATCCGGGGTGAACTTCTCCAGGCTGGTGGTAAGGCTGTCCTCCTGACATTGCAAGCAATCTTTGCTTCCATTTGGGAGACTGGCATCATCCCAACTGACTGGAAAACGGGACTTGTCATCCCTGTCTGGAAAGGGAAGAGTGATCACCTGGATTGAAGCAACTACAGGGAGATAACACTGCTCTCAGTGCCGGTTAAGGTCCTTGCTAGGGTTGTCCTCAATAGGATCCATGATCACTTGCTCACCTACCAGCGATCGAAACAGTCTGGTTATACACCTAAGAAGTCTACTATCGGCCGCATCCTGGCACTGAGGGTTCTCATGGAGTGCAAACACGAATATCGTCAGAGTTTCTTTTCAGCCTTTGTCGATTTTCATAAAGTGTTTGACTCGATT
The DNA here is from genome assembly GCF_016835505.1 of Polypterus senegalus. Taxonomy (NCBI): domain Eukaryota; kingdom Metazoa; phylum Chordata; class Cladistia; order Polypteriformes; family Polypteridae; genus Polypterus; species Polypterus senegalus. The sequence continues at coordinate 111,316,732 of NC_053160.1, read as the reverse complement.
AATCGAGCTGCCCTGTGGGACATCCTGAGGGTTCGTTTGATCCCCTCAAGGTTGCTGGATATCATGGCCGGCCTGTACCTCTGTGTTTTTCCCAGTTTATTCTGGGGTTCATCAGGGGTGTGTTCTTGCTCCTACTCTGTTCAATGCTTGTATGGACTGGGTGTTGCAAGACATAAATGCTATCCAGTGACCTGAGACAAAGGATGGCTTGGATGTAAAGAAGAACAGTTCAAGCCAGGGAGTGGCTCAGTGGCTGGCTGCTATAGTGGAGTTTAATTTACTACTATTTGTCAGCGGAGGCTTTTCATTTTTCTGGTTGCAGAGGAGCCATATTAGTATAATTAGTGTAGTTGATGATTTTTCATTTGTTTTATACAGTTAAGGTGTCCCTGTCAAAGAAGCCTTTCACAGATTTATGTGGCTATTTATAGCTGTGCCATTGTTGGCCCAAAATGGAAATGAAATACACCTTTTACCTAATGTTTAATTGCATTTGGACCATATTAGTAGAGCGAGAGAGAGGTTGGGAGCATGTGCTGAGAGCATGTTGCAGTACCTACCACACGACGAACAACCTGGATTGGGACCCGAGTGCAGTGGGTGACACATCAGCACAACACTAGAACAGTGAGTTTTTTTTTTTAATGGTGGCTGGAGTACCAATACTGCCACCAACCTCTAAGTTTTCCCTGTAAGTTGGAGGACCTGCTTGCAGGGCTGAATGCAAATTAATCTCATACCCAGGACAAAGCAATTGCAGGTTAAGGGTCTTGCTCAAGGTCCCAACACTGCAGAGTGCCTCATTAGGCACATAATAAAAATGCCATGAAAACCTCTGAATGTTTCTGGTTACAGTTATGCCTTATTTTTGCCCCAATCTTCAATGCCAGACATACTGGACTTGTGCTTAATTGCATTTGGGCAGTGTTTTGTATAGAATCTGAATAGCATGCAATCCTTACATATGGCTGAATATAGCTGGGCCACTTTTGGTCCATAAATAAAATTGCCAAAAAATATTACACATTCTTGATTATCTATGGGTCACATTTGGCTCAGCATATCAGAATGCAGAATCCGTACACCATGTAAAACCCTAATTGTGTCTGGTTACATCTGGGCCACAAAACATTTACCATTACCATAGCTTAACCTTAAGTGCTTAAAGCCAACTACATTTGACCCAAAATTGTCTGTCTGGGGTGTTACTCTACTTTGTTCTGTATAAAACTCAAAGGTGCCCACTAATTAAATTATCTCTGTAAAACTATAGGGAATACAATATCTTTGAGGATATTCTGAAGGAAAAAAATGACAACGGTGCTGATAATTACAAGAAATTAATGAAATTCTTTAGAAACACGGTTTTGGAAAAAGGAATTAACCATATTAAATGGAATGAGAGCTTTTCCCTCCGTACAGCAGATGGCGGTAATATACCAAGAGTATCCAAAATGCTATAAAAAACAGATGAAAATCGTACTTTCGTTTCCTGGCTAAAATGTCCATTGATCTTCAGGCTAAGGTAACTTACTTTTTATATTTATATCTGTTTGGCATGCATAAACGACTCAATAAATGCTTTTGGAATAAGTAGTTTTATTTTGGATGCATCTTCAACGCCGCCAATGTGAGAATCGTGCGAAATCGGTTGGTTTCTTTATCAGAAATGTACGTGTGCTCGAAAGGATATAATGCATCTTTTGTACATTTTAGTTAAAACACTAGTTTCAGAAGAACCAGATACTTAATCCTTTTCAGTGCAGATTCCGCAAAGTGGCAATACGATTAAAACAAAATATATATTGTGCAACTCGGGGCAATTTATGCATCTGTTTAAAAAAAAAAAAAAAAAAAAGACCAATTCGAATGCGAAGTATCAGTGGCCTCGCTAAATGTCAAGTCATCTTCTTCCACGAAGCTGCAAATGGCTACTTATTCGCAGCTCCTTATTCAGCTGGATACTTATTCGCTGCACCACATTCAATCTAACCAGCTAATCATGACACTTTGTGCAAACTTTGCCAAGCTGCAGTTGTGCTTTTCCCGGCCCAACGTGAAAAAATTGGAAGACTCCTATAGCTAAGGAATGGGATTTACTGTTAGGTGTAAAGGGTTAAAAAATGTTGGGCTACCCCAATTGTGACACTTTTGTAGAAAGACAAATGCCTTTAAGTTTCAGCTACATTTTTCCTGGTCCAAAATGTCTGGCATGATAATTCATGGACACAGGACTTTCTTTTAGAAGCTTTGTAATATCTCTGAACCATCATTGCTCAAAAGTCAATGAATTTGTTTGGACAGACATCTGTTTCTAACATTAACTGTTTGTAAGTAATCCTCCTCCCTGGAGAATTGTGCTTATAAATCATTCATATGCTGAGAAGCATAATGGTTATACAGTCCTGGCCAAAATATTAGCAAGCCTGTACTTTCCCCAAAAACTGTAGAAATTAAAGATGCTTTATTAACATGTTTATTTTTTTTTTTTGTTCGCTTTAGAAGAGCACAGACACAAACAAACAAAAAAATCATCCCACACTGAATATTCCAATAGGGCAGCATAAGAAACTCATTCATTGTCACAGGAAATGATTAATTTCAATTATTGTTGCCATCATCCATCCATCCATTATCCAACATTATGAAGCCAAATATCAGCTTAAAGGTGCCTATAATTTCGCATAGTGTGAGTTTCTTCAGTTTGGTGAGAAATAATATCAGGTTTGACTTTTTTCTTTGCTCTTTTTTGTCATTGCAATGCAAAGACATAAACATGTTAATGCCAAGCAATTTTCTGAAAAAAGTGCTGGTGTTTCAGTGTTTTTGGCCAGGACTACCAATTGTAAGATGGAAATTAGATAAATGTCAGTTATGTTCTGATTATTTAAAAATATAAATTTGAACAAGGATGAACTGATTTTTTTCAATATATATAATGCAATTCATCATGAAAATGGTATCAAGTATTTCACTTAGCATTCTAAATTTTCAGAGAGCAGGAATATCATGAAGTGAATTAATTCTGTGTGGTGATCACTGCCTGGTAATGCAGAGGAAGTCAGTTTAAGAAGCGCATAGTCATTAACAAATGAGTTGGGAAACACTTAACACAAAGCATTTAAAGTGCTACATAACTTATGACAGGGTTTGAGAAAATCTATTAAATTAAATATTCATTTTAAGATGAAGTTTAGTTTATGATGTTCTGCTTTAATGACAAACTATGAGAATCAAGAGGAAATGTTGACTTTAATCTCGACATATACGGCAAGAATAATGTGGAAATGTCGAGAATAAAGTTAACATGTCAACTTTATTCTCGACGTATAGTTTTTTTTCTTCACAGTGTCTGTATTTTATTTTCTTCACCATGGCCCTAATACACTTCCATAGGGCTGTAACAGAAATAGCATTATAAATGCAAGTTGCAGTTTTATTGTTTATGTACAGTATATAGCTTAGCTTGAAGCAAGGTCCATATTAATGCAATTTGCCTTAATGATAGTTCAGTTGGTAAAGATGTCATCACCAAATTGCACTTGTTTTATTTTATGTTTATTTGGTTAATACTGTGTAATGCACCTCGGCTTGAAATAATAGTATTGTTACTGGAAGTTGCACTGTTATTTATTTTATTGTTCTTATTTATTAGTTTAAAGATTGTGCAGTTTAATGATGGTAAATTTGTTTAAAAAGTCACTTTAACATGTCAGTGGACAGAGATTGTTAACATTAACAGAAAGTCTACTTGGTTTGCAAAAAAGATTTACTATTTATTCCTTTTCGAAGACATGTTCAGTGCAATACAACTTTTGACAAGCACCTCTGGATATTTTACTAAGTCTAAATGTCTCTTTGGATGGTTGACAATATGTTGTCAAAATTTTAGTTTAAGTTGTTTGCAAAATTTGTTCAATAAAAAGGCTCTATATTTTGACTGCAACTGTAATGCAGTGTGATTCCATCTCTTTATTAGTGCCACCCCCTTGAAAGCTATCACCTTATGGGGCCATGCAAACCTGTATTAATATTGGTGTGCACATTAAAATATTTTTTTTTTTGTGCAATGTACAATTCTCATGACCGTGGAATAGGTTATTCTTAGACAGTCTACTGCAGTAATTGTAGTAGAAAATGTGGTTAACATCCACTCATGCATGGGGGGGTGAAATACTGTTGAATACTCTGAAACCAGTATAATTTTGAAAAATACAGTGATATAGAATTTTGGTCATACTGCCCAGCACTAGTTGAGGTGATAGAAGTGGGTTACATACATGGGAACATAACGCTAATTTTGACACGAAATATTGTGTGGGTGTTGTTTGTTTTTCTGAATGCATTTGTTTCATATTGTATGACCATCGTGTTTCTCCATCTGGGAAAAGCAAAGGAAAGAGTAAAGGGTCCGCATGTGGTGATGTATTTGACATAAATGACAAATCATGCTTTGCCTTTGGATATACATGAATATCTACTGTCTTTGATATCTCCTTCTTTCAAAATTATTATCACTGACAATTGTCACATGTGGGTTTATTGTAAATGTGACTGTGGTCTTTCGGATTCATATAGAAATCCAAGAAAATTTCTTTGTCCGTGTTTTGCTGATAAATTTCATGTAAAGTGCGATACTTTTAGACGTATGGATTTGTATCCATTATTGTCTGTATAATTTCTATTACGTTGTATCGTTTAACTCTTTCGATTCTATGTTGCATTGCTTTTCGTGATGATAAAGAAAGATACAGTACACCTGACCAAATTGTGTTTATTTTTTTTTTTTTCCTCTAAATTAAACTTGTAGCTGTAATTGTTTCAGGAACACAGATTCTTATAGCGTATGGTCCATTATTGTGTAAATCAACATTTTGTGAATTGAATGATGCCAATGCGAAAAGATTATTGTAGACGCGTATATTTTTCCTGTAGTGTTTGTGGCTTTCACTTTCACCAAACGACAAATCTTTGAATTCTTGCGGAAATGCCTCTTCATTGGAAAACCGCAGTACTTGTCCCTGATGGCAACATGAATTAGACAATCTACAAGTCTCTGATTTAAACATTAAAGCCTTACAACAACAACATTTATTTATATAGCACATTTTCATACAAAAAAATGTAGCTCAAAGTGCTTTACATAATGAAGAATAGAAAAATAAGAGACACAGTAAGAAAATAAAATAAGTCAACATTAATTAACATAGAATAAGAGTAAGGTCCAATGGCCAGGGGGGACAGAAAAAAAAAAACTCCAGACGGCTGGAGAAAAAAAATAAAATCTGCAAGGATTCCAGGTCATGAGACCGCCCAGTCCCCTCTGGGCAATCTACCTAACATAAATGAAACAGTCCTCTTTGTATTTATGGTTTTCACGGAAGGATTTGATGATGATGATCACGTGGACTTCTGGCTTTTAGTCCATCAATGCTGGGGCATCATGGTGCTTTGAGTAGGTTGGTGGTGGCAGGCCGCCACCACAGAGAAACCGGAAAAAGAAACAGAAGAGAGAGCAGGGGTCAGTACGGATTTTAGAGCCACCATGAATAGTTATTATGATGAATTGAACATATAGAGTATCAGGATTAAGATAAAGTGAAGTTATAAAAAGGCCATGTTAAAGTGATGTGTTTTCAGCAGTGTTTTAAAGTGCTCCACTGTATTAGCCAGGCGAATTCCTATCGGCAGGCTATTCCAGATTTTAGGTGCATAGCAGCAGAAGGCCGCCTCACCACTTCTTTTAAGTTTAGCTTTTGGAATTCTAAGGAGACACTCATTTGATGATCTAAGATTACGATTTGGAATATAGGGTGTCAGACATTCCGATATATAAGATGGAGCGAGATTATTTAAGGCTTTGTAAACTATAAGCAGAATTTTAAAGTCAATTCTGAAAGACACAGGTAACCAGTGTAGCGACATCAAAACAGGAGAAATGTGTTCGGATTTTCTTTTCCTAGTTAGGATTCTAGCAGCTGCATTCTGCACCTGTTGCAAATGATTTATGTCTTTTTTGGGTAGTCCTGAGAGCAGTGCATTACAGTAATCTAGTCGACTAAAAACAAAAGCGTGAATTAGTTTCTCAGCATCTTTCAATGATATAAGAGGTCTAACTTTTGCTATATTTCTTAAGTGAAAAAATGCTGTCCTAGTGGCCTGATGAATATGTGATTTAAAATTCAGGTTACAGTCAACGGTTACCCTAAGTTTTTACTTCCGCCTTAACTTCTAATCCTAATGCGTCAAGTTTATTTCTGATAACCTCACTGAATCCGTTTTTGCCAATCAATACAATTTCAGTTTTCTCTTTATTTAACTTGAGAAAATTACTATTCATCCATTCAGAAATACCAGTAAGACATTGTGTTATTGATTTGAGAGAGTCAGTGTCATCAGGTGCTACTGATAAGTACAGCTGTGTGTCATCAGCATAGCTGTGGTAGCTCACGTTGTAACTTGAGATAATCTGACCTAACGGGAGCATATAGATTGAGAAAAGAAGCGGACCTAGGATAGAGCCTTGTGGAACACCATATAGAATATCATGCGTCTTTGAGTTGTGATTACCACAACTAACAAAGAATTTTCTCCCTGCTAGGTAAGATTCAAACCAATTTAAGACATTTCCAGAGAGGCCCACCCATTGACTTCTACATATCTACATAGTTCCGATATATCACCTATGTTCCTATATTCGATCTTTTTTTCTACTCCGTTATTTTACTGAGTAATAATTTCCGTTAGTTTACATGAATGCAATCTGTAGTCTCTTTTGTTTGACACTTTCGAATTTGAGTACTTTCATATTTTTGATCTTGCTCTGCGTGAGTATCGCGCCAAGGTTTTTTTGAGCCTTTCGAATTCCACTGCTTTCATAATCTGCAACCTGCTCTGCATGTGTATGGTGCCAATGTTTTTGAACGTCTTTATGAAGTTCTACTGTGTCTTTTACTCTGTTTTTTATTTCTGACCCATTTGTACCTGCAAGGTTTTCAATTCCACTTGTTATAGACTGATTATTACTTTCCTTGCCTAGGTCACCGTCTCATGGGAACATGCTTCCAATGGATGTCTGTATGACATGACTTGGATGTGACTTGACTGTGTCACGGAAAGTGAAAATGTCTCTGCCTCTCTGAAGTGTCTCTATTTAGAAGATCGCGTCTCGTCGAAAGATTTTCTTTTATAATAGAGATATGTTTGAGGAAAATGCTGCACTTGATTAAATGTGTTAAATGTATGCTCAGTGTGTCTGAAAATGTGTATTGAGAATAGATAATACTAATTCTGTATGCGTGTTATAGATTATTAATGAAATAAGTTCCAAAATGTGAAGAATGTTTTGTGTGAATTTATACGATATAGATATTGTTTTAAATAGTTTGAATGTGGGTTGCTAAGTAACTTAAGAACTGTGTGGAGTAGTACGGTGTCACTGTGGTTAGTGCTGCCTCCCGGCAATAGGAATTGGATGTAAGCTTGTATGTTCTCTGTGTAGGTTTTCCTGGGGTTGAGAGCTGAATTGGTTGGACACTTAATGAAATTTTGCTTCTTCCCACATGGTTTCCCAGTTGTTGGGTATTTTCTTTGTCGTCACTGACTTGGTCTGCCAAAGCTGAGCTGGATTGTCTTGTATGCCGTGCTCCCTATTTGAAGCTCAGTGATTGGGTCATTAGAAGCTGTTGCGTGTTTGTTTTTTCTAATCAGTAAAGTGAGTATGAGCAGAGTATGAAGATGATAAAGCAGTTAACTTGTTTTTCTTTAGTGTGTTTTTCTTTTTTTTTTATTTTAATTTTATTGAATTTAAAAAAAATCTAACACTTCATACACAACTCAATTTGTACAAAAAGTAAAAAAAAAAAGTGTGTGTGTGTGTGTATGTATATGTATGTATGTATATATGTATGTATGTATATATATGTATGTATGTATGTATATATATGTATGTATGTATGTATATATATGTATGTATGTATGTATATATATGTATGTATGTATGTATATATATATGTATGTGTGTATATATGTATATATATATGTGTGTGTATGTATGTATGTATGTATGTATACAGTGGTGTGAAAAACTATTTGCCCCCTTCCTGATTTCTTATTCTTTTGCATGTTTGTCACACAAAATGTTTCTGATCATCAAACACATTTAACCATTAGTCAAATATAACACAAGTAAACACAAAATGCAGTTTTTAAATGATGGTTTTTATTATTTACGGAGAAAAAAAAATCCAAACCTACATGGCCCTGTGTGAAAAAGTAATTGCCCCCTGAACCTAATAACTGGTTGGGCCACCCTTAGCAGCAATAACTGCAGTCAAGCGCTTATGATAACTTGCAATGAGTCTTTTACAGCGCTCTGGAGGAATTTTGGCCCACTCATCTTTGCAGAATTGTTGTAATTCAGCTTTATTTGAGGGTTTTCTAGCATGAACCGCCTTTTTAAGGTCATGCCATAGCATCTCAATTGGGTTCCGGTCAGGACTTTGACTAGGCCACTCCAAAGTCTTCATTTTGTTTTTCTTCAGCCATTCAGAGGTGGATTTGCTGGTGTGTTTTGGGTCATTGTCCTGTTGCAGCACCCAAGATCGCTTCAGCTTGAGTTGACGAACAGATGGCCGGACATTCTCCTTCAGGATTTTTTGGTAGACAGTAGAGTTCATGGTTCCATCTATCACAGCAAGCCTTCCAGGTCCTGAAGCAGCAAAACAACCCCAGACCATCACACTACCACCACCATATTTTACTGTTGGTATGATGTTCTTTTTCTGAAATGCTGTGTTCCTTTTACGCCAGATGTAACGGGACATTTGCCTTCCAAAAAGTTCAACTTTTGTCTCATCAGTCCACAAGGTATTTTCCCAAAAGTCTTGGCAATCATTGAGATGTTTCTTAGCAAAATTGAGACGAGCCCTAATGTTCTTTTGCTTAACAGTGGTTTGCGTCTTGGAAATCTGCCATGCAGGCCGCTTTTGCCCAGTCTCTTTCTTATGGTGGAGTCGTGAACACTGACCTTAATTGAGGCAAGTGAGGCCTGCAGTTCTTTAGACGTTGTCCTGGGGTCTTTGTGACCTCTCGGATGAGTCGTCTCTGCGCTCTTGGGGTATTTTGGTCGGCCGGCCACTCCTGGGAAGGTTCACCACTGTTCCATGTTTTTGCCATTTGTGGATAATGGCTCTCACTGTGGTTCGCTGGAGTCCCAAAGCTTTAGAAATGGCTTTATAACCTTTACCAGACTGATAGATCTCAATTACTTCTGTTCTCATTTGTTCCTGAATTTCTTTGGATCTTGGCATGATGTCTAGCTTTTGAGGTGCTTTTGGTCTACTTCTCTGTGTCAGACAGCTCCTATTTTAAGTGATTTCTTGATTGAAACAGGTGTGGCAGTAATCAGGCCTGGGGGTGGCTACAGAAATTGAACTCGGGTGTGATACACCACTGTTAGGTGATTTTTTAACAAGGGGGCAATTACTTTTTCACACAGGGCCATGTAGGTTTGGATTTTTTTTTCTCCCTAAATAATAAAAACCATCATTTAAAAACTGCATTTTGTGTTTACTTGTGTTATATTTGACTAATGGTTAAATGTGTTTGATGATCAGAAACATTTTGTGTGACAAACATGCAAAAGAATAAGAAATCAGGAAGGGGCAAATAGTTTTTCACACCACTGTATGTATGTGTGTATATATATATGTATATATGTATGTATAAATATATATTTATATTTCTATATATAAATATATATTTATATAGGTAGATATATATAATCTATACTAATAAAAGGCAAAGCCCTCACTCACTCACTCACTCATCACTAATTCTCCAAGTTCCCGTGTGGGTAGAAGGCTGAAATTTGGCAGGCTCATTCCTTACAGCTTACTTACAAAAGTTGGACAGGTTTCATTTCGAAATTCTACCTAATGGTCATTACTTGGAAGGTATTTTTCTCCATTTACTGTAATGGAGTTTAGCTGGAAAGACGTGGGGGCGGAGTTTCGTGTGACATCATCACGCCTCCCACGTAATCACGTGAACTGTCAACGCAGTGCGTAGAAAACCAAGAAGACCTCCAAAAAGCGCTTAAGAAAACATGCATTATATAATTGAGAAGGCAGCGAAACAATAAGCGAGCGAAAGTGACACATACTACCATATTCATGAGTGCTGCTACCTCGAAACAAAGCAAGGTGTAAACCTAAACTTTAAATTAAGTTCATAAACAGGCTGCCGCTGGCGTTTCACATGCCCACGGGTAATGCAGGATACAAGTTTAATGAGAGGACGAGGATATAAACGAGAGTTTTGATCACTTTGTAACTAAGTTAAAATTGTAGGTGAAGGGGTGTGCTTATGCAAATTCCGAGAGACTGTGTTTGTGGGGATTGACAGTTAAGGCGGTGGGGAGTCACGTCATCATCTCCCCTCCCATTTACCTCATTTCGCTCTGAGCTTAGCTCCGCGGCTAACGCCTACTTCCGAAGCAACTTCGTCACACTGCCACCAAATACTCACAGAAAAATCCACAAGTTAATTCACACGCTGTCTCTAGAGTTTCTCCACATTGAATCCTCCAGGCACTAATTACAAAAGGTTACATTGACAATCGTGTTACGTTATTTTTAAAATCTTTCCTTTTCTTAGCACAAGCACAGCTGAGAAGCTTCGATGCATGTGCTCCATAACATGTTAAAAAATAATGCATTTAATCACACTTTGCATTACAAGCAAAGGGGAGCTTTTGTCAATGCATGATTTCCTGGTACACAGATTACATTGATCAGCGCATCCCGATTCATTTTACCCTCGCACCACCTTGGTTTGAGAAGAAGTATGAAAAATATGAGGTTAACACAGAAAAACAGATCACCAATTCAAGCTTTATGAATAATCGATTCGCCATCAATAATTGTTTTGGTAAAGCCATCCTCCTTCCATTTTATAATTTTTCCGCCACTAGCCATGATTAAATGAACGGTAAAAAGTAAGAGCGCGAGGGTGACTTATTTAGGCAGGCATATATATGACAGCAACACTCATGACAATGTCAATCATGTTACGTTATTATTAAAATGTTTCCTTTTCTTTTTCATTACTTCTTTAACACACTACTTCTCCGCTGCAAGGCGCGGGTATTTTGCTATATATATATATATATATATATATATTTATGAATGACCTCCAAAGAGTGCTGAGACTTTTGATATCGTGAACGTGTCTGCAAAAACTGGGGTCTCCTGCCCATCAAAAGTCGAGCAGCCAGCGCGCTTGCATAGCTGTGCCGGCCTTAAAGACGCTGACTGTGCTTCTGCCTTAAGTCAAAGTGAGCACTTTTAATTTTTTTCATCCTCCCCCTGAGCTATAGCCCAGACAAGTGCAAACACGGGACCCCTTTTCTACACCGGGGCAAACTAATATTAAGGCGATTTGCACTTTCTTTTGCACGATATACGATTATGAGGTCATCAGCTCGGATTATGAAGACACGCACACGAGTGGAGGACTGACAGTGCCATCACAGCCGATTAATGGCAGGGACGCCTCACCAGTCTACACAAGACCCACTGCGACTCTCCCCAAAAGGCGATTATATCGTCAGCGATATACTATATAAAAGAAAAAGGCAACTTTCCTTTCTTTACACCTTTTTTCCTTTTATCTCAAACCAAAGCCTTTCTCTCTTAACACTGCAGAGGACACAAAACTAATTTTCTTTAATTGCTGCTATTGCCGGTAAGGCACATTTGAACGTTCACATAGAAAATGTAATTTCTATACCACAGCCGTCGTGTAGCCTTTCAAAAGGGATCTACTACCGAGAGATGATCCATATACATTTTAGCTGCTGTTAGTTCTACTTACCTGTTGTGTTACACAGTCTTTAAAATGTAGTTTACCCAACCACTCCAGTCGTGCTCAATGTACCTGTACTTCTTAAAACGTTAATGTTTTACTGTTTAATAACTTATAGACTATATTTTATTATTTTTCCCTTGCACTCGGTGACCAAAGCTATACACACACATAGACACATACAAACATACACACAAGTATATATATATATATATGTATATATAAGTATATACAAGTATATATATACATCCTTCTACAAAATATGTCAGATTAGCTAAAAATTAGGTGATTATTGAACAGCACAGTTGTTTTGTTTTTTTTAGTAAACTCAACATGGAGGTATTTTCCTATAATAGGGAATAGATTTGAACCTGATTTGATTGAACGAAACAGTGGCTGATCTCGCCCTACTGCATGTTTTTTTCCACAGGGTGAACTGAGGAGAGAGTGCAGATTCCAGGATCGTGCTGATGTGTTAGTAGAGAGTGATGAATGGTTGATTTAGTTGTTTTAGACTCCCCAGACCCATTCTGGTCCACTTATGCACTCTTATGAAACCTATTCTGCAAAGAGCAACAATAAGAAGCCGTGCTATACTGGTATATCTGCACATCCTATCGAAACGTGGCTTTTTGCCTATGGGGTCATTTTTGCGGGAGATTGTAGACAGATCTGGGATTTCTTAGCCATCTATGAGCCGTATACTATCTGGAGTACTAAATGGCATATCAACACTAATGTGGTATTATATTCAGTTCTCTTATGGTGGGGAAAGGCAAATGGAAGTTAGTCAAGGGTTTTGCGAACTGGCCAACCTAACCAGGGTCATTGGTGCAATAGACTGCACACTTGTATGCATCAAAGCTCCAGTCAATGATGTGTTTGCATATATACAGTGGTGTGAAAAACTATTTGCCCCCTTCCTGATTTCTTATTCTTTTGCATGTTTGTCGCACAAAATGTTTCTGATCATCAAACACATTTAACCATTAGTCAAATATAACACAAGTAAACACAAAATGCAGTTTTTAAATGATGGTTTTTTTTATTTAAGAGAAAAAAAATCCAAACCTACATGGCCCTGTGTGAAAAAGTAATTGCCCTCTTGTTAAAAAATAGCCTAACTGTGGTGTATCACACCTGAGTTCAATTTCCGTAGCCACCCCCAGGTCTGATTACTGCCACCCCTGTTTCAATCAAGAAATCACTTAAATAGGAGCTGTCTGACACAGAAGTAGACCAAAAGCACCTCAAAAGCTAGACATCATGCCAAGATCCAAAGAAATTCAGGAACAAATGAGAGCAGAAGTAATTGAGATCTATCAGTCTGGTAAAGGTTATAAAGCCATTTCTAAAGCTTTGGGACTCCAGCAAACCACAGTGAGAGCCATTATCCACAAATGGCAAAAACATGGAACACTGGCAAACCTTCCCAGGAGTGGCCGGCCGACCAAAATTACCCCAAGAGCGCAGAGACGACTCATCCGAGAGGTCACAAAAGACCCCAGGACAACGTCTAAAGAACTGCAGGCCTCACTTGCCTCAATTAAGGTCAGTGTTCACGACTCCACCATAAGAAAGAGACTGGGCAAAAACGGCCTGCATGGCAGATTTCCAAGGCGCAAACCACTGTTAAGCAAAAAGAACATTAGGGCTCGTCTCAACTTTGATAAGAAACATCTCAATGATTGCCAAGACTTTTGGGAAAATACCTTGTGGACTGATGAGACAAAAGTTGAACTTTTTGGAAGGCAAATGCCCCGTTACATCTGGCATAAAAGGAACACCGCATTTCAGAAAAAGAACATCATACCAACAGTAAAATATGGTGGTGGTAGTGTGATGGTCTGGGGTTGTTTTACTGCTTCAGGACCTGGAAGGCTTGCTGTGATAGATGGAACCATGAATTCTACTGTCTACCAAAAAATCCTGAAGGAGAATGTCCGGCCATCTGTTCGTCAACTCAAGCTGAAGCGATCTTGGGTGCTGCAACAGGACAATGACCCAAAACACACCAGCAAATCCACCTCTGAATGGCTGAAGAAAAACAAAATGAAGACTTTGGAGTGGCCTAGTCAAAGTCCTGACCTGAATCCAATTGAAATGCTATGGCATGAACTTAAAAAGGCGGTTCATGCTAGAAAACCCTCAAATAAAGCTGAATTACAATAATTCTGCAAAGATGAGTGGGCCAAAATTCCTCCAGAGTGCTGTAAAAGACTCATTGCAAGTTATCGCAAACGCTTGATTGCAGTTATTGCTGCTAAGGGTGGCCCAACCAGTTATTAGGTTCGGGGGCAATTACTTTTCACACAGGGCCATGTAGGTTTGGATTTTTTCTCCCTAAATAATAAAAACCATCATTTAAAAACTGCATTTTGTGTTTACTTGTGTTATATTTGACTAATGGTTAAATGTGTTTGATGATCAGAAACATGTGACAAACATGCAAAAGAATAAGAAATCAGGAAGGGGGCAAATAGTTTTTCACACCACTGTAAGTAGCAAACACATCCATTCTATCAACAAGCAGCTTATGTGTGATGTAAAAAAATGATGTAAAGTGTGTGCTGCTCAACATCATTGCCCATTGGTACGCTCAACTGTTTCACAGTTTGAGTATTTTAACCCAGTGTAGCCGAGTATGGAATCCCAGTTATACAGCAGCCTAATCAGAAAGCTCTACGGCAGATTGTGTAAAGAGCAGAGAGAATTATATGATACAGCTTCTAGCACACACTGCCTTAGCCATGGGCACATTCTATTTGAACCTTTCCCATTAAGCAAATGCTTCAGAGCCTTTCCTGAACGGACCTCGTGGTTCAGAAACAGTTTCATCTCAAGAGCTATAAACTCACTCAATCATTCCATCAAATGCTCCTACTAGAACTGTTTTTATACTTATAAGTACAATTGCCTCACTGTAAACTTGCATTACAGTTGTAATATTGCACATTCTGAGCCACTTATGCTTTCATATTGTATATTTTTCATTGTTTTTTATCTTGTTCTTGTTTTATTTATTTATTTTTTTTTGGTTGGTTTTTACCATTTTATAGGGGGGAAAAGCTTATGGAGGATTTGCTTGTTGAACCTCATTGTACCAGACTATAACAATAAAGGAATTCATTTCAGTAGAAGAGAGTGCATATTTTCAGATAACTGGCTTTTAAGTCTATTTAGATTTCTAGGCGCTATCTTATTGGAGCTCTTAATGTCATTTTTAAGGTGAAATGCAGTGAAGTGTATATATATTGCATTATAAAGATGCAATAATTTCCGAAATTATTGGCATCCCGGGAATTTTCCCAGAAAATGCACCATTTCTCTCAGAAAATTGTTGCAATTACAAATATTTTGGTATACACATGTGTAAACATGTTTATTTTATGTGCATTGGAACAACACAAAAAAAAGAGAAAAAAGCCAAATCTGACATGTCACACAGAACTCCAAAAATGGGCCGGACAAAATTATTGGCACCTTTTCAAAATTGTGGGTAAATCATTTTATTTCAAGCATGTGATGCTCGTTTGAACTCACCTGTGGCAAGAAACAGGTGCTGGCAATATAGCAATGACACATGAAGCCAGTTAAAATGGAGAAAAGTTGACTCAAACTTTCTGTTGTGTGTCTGTGCCACACTAAGCATGGAGAACAGAAAGAAGAGCAGAGAATTGTGTGAGGACTTGAGAACAAAAACTGTGGAAAAATATCAACAACCTCAAGGCTACAAGTCCATCTCCAGAGATCTTCATGTTCCTTTGTCCACTGTGAGCATCATAATCAAGAAGTTCACAACACATGGCACTGTAATCTCCCTGGACGTCGACGGAAGAGAAAAATAGGTAAAAGACTACAACAGATGTTAGTCAGAATGGTGGATAAACAGCCCCAATCGACTTCAAAACATATTCAAGCTGTTCTGCAGACTCAGGGTGCAACAGTGTCAGCTCGAACTATCCGTCAACATCTGAAAGAAATGAAGCGCTATGGCAGGAGAGCCAGGAGGACCCCACTGCTGACACAGAAATGCAAAAAAGCCAGATTGTACCAAAAAGCCAAAAGCCTTCTGGGCGAACGTCTTGTGGATAGAGGAGACCAAGGTAGAGCTTTTTGGTCAAGCTCATCATTCTACTGTTTACTGAAAACGGAATGAGGCCTACGAAGAAAAGAACACAGTACCTACAGTCAAACATGGTGGAAGTTCTAAGATGTTTTAAGGATGTTTTGCTGCCTCTGGCACTGGATGCCTTGACTGAGTGCAAGGCATCATGAAATCTGAAGACTCCCAAAAGATATTGGGGTGCAATGTAGGGCTCAGTGTCAGAAAGCTGGGTCTGCGTCTGAGGTCATGGGTGTTCCAGCAGGACAATGACCCCAAACATACCTCTAAAAGCACCCAGAAATGGTTGAAGACAAAGCGCTGGACAGTTCTGAAGTGGCCAGCAATGAGTCCGGATCTAAATCCGATTAAGCACTTATGGAGAGATCTCAAAATTGCTGTTGGCGGAAGGCGCCCTTCAAACCTGAGAGACCTTGAGCGGTTTGCAAAAGAAGAGTGGTCGGAAATTCCAGTTAAGTGTAACAAGCTTGTTGATGGTTATAGGAAGCTCTTGATTTCAGTTATTTTTTCCAAAGTGCATGCAAGCAAATATTAAGTTGACGGTGCCAATAATTTTGTCTAGCCTGGTTTTTGATTTTTGTGTGAAATGTCAGATTTGGCTTTTTTCTGTTTTTTTGTGTTCCAATGCACATAAAGGAAATAAACATGTGTATACCAAAACATTTGTAATTGCAACAATTTTCTGGGAGAAATGGTGCATTTTGTGGGAAAATTCCAGGGGTGCCGATACTTTCGGCCATGACTGTATATTTTTAACTTTTAATTTAAATAATGTATACTGATAATAATTAAACATGTGGACAGTGGTAGTGATGAAATGAATGATCTTGTTCAGGGATTGTTCCTGCCTTGCGCTATACTTGCTGGAACTGGTGCGACCCTGGATGGATAGATGGAGTAATTAAACATGCACTACAAAGATATTTCAAAGTTTTGAAGAATCCGCTTTCTAGGCTTACAGATAGCTTGACATTTATTAAAGAGCTGATTTGTGTGGTGATTGGTTGCTTGGAGAAAGAAAAGGAAGGACAAGAATTGGGAATTAGTACATTTGAAAGAGACAGTACTGCTGCAGTAAATTATTTTATTGAGGATCGGGCATGGCGTAGCAAGTATCTTGCAGGAGGCATGAACAATCTCTGGAAGGGGTGCCAGCTTGTTACTACCACTGTGCCAACAATTTTTAAGATGTTTAACGTTCAACTTGAACGACATACTATGTTATTAAAGTGGAAATTTTGACCTTTGCACCAGTGTTTTTTCTTTTCTCTGTACACTACTATGCTTCCATATGACACTCAGATGGTGGGCTACAACTCTCCTTTTCATGGTGTCTTTGATATCAGACCAGTTCTTTTTATTTTGGGCACTGTAGCAACTTTCTGAACTTGAACTTTCACTTTTCTCCTGCACTCTGTCACACAATCAACTTTCTTTTGTTGTTTATACCACTGCTTCAATCAACAAATAGTATGTTTTTCCTTGCCTTCACTTGGCATTCGCTGAAATTCTTCTTTTTTTCCTTCTGTGCTTTTGCCATGGTCTTTTCACAGAACACGGAACTTAAGAGGCTATTTATATTGATTTACATATTCCAAGAGGCATAATTGTGGGAGGATTCAGGGTGGGGCGGCAGATGTTTGCACGTGTGTTAGTTTCACGCTAACTGGGATTTATGTAACACAAGAATGTGGAAGTTGGCATATGCACAGATTTATGCATCTGAATTTTTTTTGTTTATACACGCATTTCTGTTTTTGTCCGTACACCATAGTGTGAATTCTACGCATGGTGTTATACAGTACATGATGCCTTAGGTACGTGTGCTTCTTCCCTTATCTCCAGTGCTTCTGGAATAATATAATGCAGGTTGTTTACTTAAGTAAGATAAGTATTGTGTTAGCTTTCTCATTACTTTTAAAAAGTATTCAGACTGTGTAATGCACGTTAACTTTTAACATGTTACCCTACTGATGTCGAGATTGTGATGCTGAGCTTAGCATCATGCATTCAGGTCATTAACATACATTTGGAGATTTCCAAAATATCAAGACCGATTCCTTCAACCAGAAGAAGGAATAATGTGATCTCCTGAGCATTTCCTTTTTCGAAATTTATTTTGTGGCTGCTGAAAGCATGTGCAAAGCAAATGCATATGTAGGCTAACAGAGTGCAGTGGACATACACAGACTACTTAATCTGTAACTGTAACCAGGTTATGGGTGTACATGGCTACATAACTGGATTATTCACAGAAAAATCTACCTCTGTTAGCCAGGTTTCTCATAGGCTAATAACCCGATTTTCCTTAATTGAAATAAGGATTTGCATGACATTTTAGAAATATGGTTTCTGTCAATAATCAGATTACTTAAGCATGTTTAAAAGCTCTAATTATGAGTCTTCTACAAAATAGAGCACAGTCATGGACCTACCGTAGGGGTGATGAGTTTGTCAAATGGTGTGATTGTTTCGTTTTACATCTGTCCTCAATGAGAAGTTAACCAAAATGACACCTTTTATTGGCTAACTGAACAGATTACAATATGCAAGCTTTCAAGGCAGCTCAAGCCCCTTCTTCAGACAAACACAACACCCTACTACAATAAATGTCTAAGACAAAGGATATGGCTGTAGATTTTAGGTGCTCCCTTATTCCACTCCCTCAACATTTAAAGGGAGACTGTGGACATGATGAAGCATTACAAGTATCCAGGGACAATCCTTGATAACAGGCTAAACGTTGACCTTGACAAAGAACAAATTTGGAAGAAGGGGCAGACATAGCGATTCCTTCATAGTTAACTCCAGTTTGGTGGACAAATTGGCATTTTTTCCTAGTGTTATGTTAATTTTGTTGTTACAGTTTTATATTAAAAAAATTATTGGTTTGCAGCACACTTGAGCTGTATCGCAAACACTTTAAAAAGGCCAGTTCAATTCTGTCGGACAATAGTCAACTTTTACCTAAATTTCAGATTTTTCTACCAGGCTGCAGATTTAGGCTACCAAGAGTATAAAGCAACAGACTTAAACTTTTATTTTTATAGCTATAAGCATGTTGAATTCTGTTACACGCAGAGGTCATGCTAACTTCTGAATTTGTACAATGTTAAATGGAATTGTTCTTTGTACTAATCCTTGAATCAGTTATAACAATGGTTGTCAGATGTGTCCTGTCTCACTTACATGTGTAACAGTACTTTGTTTTGTACCTTCCTGGTGCAAACAAATTTCCCCCTGGAACATAAGGCAGCCTACCCATCTCCAGACACGTATCAATGTCAAAATAAAGAGAACTGATACTATATAAAGATAAATGTATGATAGCAATATAACAGAGGTGTACTTTAAATAGTTAAGTTTACAAACTGGCTTGGTGTGTGTCTGAGTGTGCAATGCAAGTCCTGTTGAATGAATGGTGGTCTAATTGGAGGATGGCATGGAGGAGGCAGTCCACATTGAAGGCTACATCTGCAGAAGATGCCAGATTGAACACCTCAAGCTTGGGGTCTCTGAACTGAAGGAGGAGATGTCCGGCCTATATTGCAGTAGAGAATTGGCAAACCTGGCCCAGATATCCTTTATGGAGATGGCTTACACCCCAAGGTGTTGTGGGAGGAGACTCCAGAACAGACATGCAGACATTGGTGGGTCACAGTCAATTCAGCCTCAGAATTAATAATAATACGCTTTGTTTATATAAAGCCTTTTCCATAATATCTGCATAAAACACAAAAGATAATTATAAGATATACAAAGCACTGAAATCAACTCTGAGACCGTAAACCAGAATAAAATAGAAAGATATGAATGCTACAAGAACGTTCCGCACAAATAGTGTATTTTGTACTACAATCCTGTCATTACAGAAGGACTCTGATAGCATACATGCTTGGGCGGATTTGTGGCAGATGAAATTTAATGTCGGTAAATGTAAAGAATTGCACAGAAGTAAAAATGTTATGAGAAGGATTTAGGAGTCATAGTGGACTCTAAACTATCAACTTCCAGACAGTGTTCAGAAGTCATTAAGAAGGCAAACAGAATGTTAGGTTATATAGCACAATGTGTGGAGTACAAGTTTAAGGAGGTTATGCTCAAGCTTTATAATGCACTGGTGAGGCTTCATCTGGAGTACCGTGTGCAGTTTTAGTCTCCAGGCTGCAAAAAGGACATAGCAGCTTACACCCATTTGATCGCCAAGGCCTCCCTTTCCACCATTGCATACCTAGTCTCTTGTTCCAGCAGTTTCCGACTTAGGAACATAACTGGGTGTTCAACACCATTGACACTCTGGCTCGGCACAGCACCCAGGCCTGTGTCCGAAGCATCCGTCTGGATAATGAAACATAAAGAAATATTAGGAGCTTTCAAGACTGTTGCTGACGTAAGAACCTGCTTCAAGTCAGTAAATGCAGTGTCTGTTTTATCAGTCCATACCACATTGTTCTGGCCTCCCTTTATTGTTAAATCAGTCAAGGGCGACGCTCTCAGAGAATTGGGCTACAATCTCGTGATAATACCCTGCAAAGCCGAGAAAGTCTTGGACCAGCTGCTTGGTTTGCAGATGGGGCCATTTCAATATGGCATCTACTTTGGAGCACTGTGGTTTCACAGTACCTGACCCACCAGGTAGCCTAAATACTTGGATTGTTCAATCCAAAGAAGCATTTCTTGGGATTAATCCGAATTACTGCCTCATCAAGTGCCCGTAATACCGCTTAGACCTGCAGTGTTCCTCCCACGTGCTGGTATAGTTGACCACATCATCCAGGTAGTAGCACTATGAGTTATAAGGCCCAAGCACTTTATCCACCAGGCACTGGAAAGTCTCAGGAGCCCTGTGTAGCCCATATGGATGGACATGATCCTGCCAGTGCCCACTAGGGGTGCTAAACACAGTCTTAACCTTTTGTGGAGTCTGTTAAAAGTTCCTGCCAGTACCCCTCTGTCATGTTAAGAGTGGTCAAATTTTTAGCGATAGGCATCAAACTGGGAGACTTAATTAATTTGATGGAAATCATTGCAAAACATCCAACTTCTGTCTGGCTTACTGAACAAGACAGTGGTACTATAGCTCCGTTTTCCCAAAATTACCAAAGTTCTGCAGCTTCAACTCAAAAAAAAATGGGATTCAACAAAAGCCTGACGTGCAGAAATGACTCCACAGACAAAATATCTTGGTTTTTGAAAGTTTAGTTAAGTTTTGAAGTAAAACAGTTCACACAAAAAAGGAAAATTAAAATAACAAAAAAGGAAAAGTTAATGTCAAGAAAAGTTCAGTTCTAAGCTTATTCTTGTTACATCTCAAATCGTTACTTCTTACTTAACATTTCTGAACCATTTCAAAATGGTCAGAAAACTGTATGCTTATCCCATTTCTAAGCTTAAAATGGGTCTTTCAAGTCCCTCTTTACTGAGACCTGTTCCAAACAAACAGAGCTTATTATTACACTGTTATTCAGTTATAGTAAGAAGGTTCTATCTCTTGTTAACTATAGGGGGAAAAGACTATACCATAAGTTATGACTATGAAAAGAATTTATATTCTATTCAAATTAAGCAAACATTAATATGAGTTTAACTCAAAACTTTAACTTTCTAAGATTGGCTCTTACAGGTACTGTAGAAGTGATTATGAGTTTCCTCTATCATTCATAGTTCCAGCATGTGCTTGATCTCCACTTCAGCTCTTTTTGTCACAGGAAAGCTATAAGGGCAATTTTGAACTATAACCCCAGGTTCTGTCACAATATTGTTCACATTAAGATGTCTTAAACCATTGCGCTTTTTTTTAAATATTCAGCCCTGGGAGAGAAAAAAATCTGCTCTGAAAGGCTTAAGTAACTTGGCTGTTTCCCTGAATGTCTCAGAGGTGAAAGGACTTCCTTAGGGATGCAGACTCGCACAAAGACCTCTACCAATTCCTGTGCGATGGCTTTAAATGTAGATGAGCGCAATAGAACAACTTTGGGATATCGGGTCGCATAATACACGAGGACTAAGGTATATTTGTCCTCTAGCTGAGGATTTCAGGGGTCTCGCTAAGTCCACACCAATCCTTTCAAATGGGAAATCGATTAGGGGAATGGGAATGAGAGGAGCTTGGTCCCTCCTAGGAATTTGTCACAATTGACACTCTGGGAAAGACGTGCAAAAGGGACAAATCTCCTCAATAATTCACGGCCAATAAAATCGAAGATTAATCTGCTCCAGAGTTTTTTCAGTTGCCAAATGGCGGCCTAGGAGGTGGCCGTGGCTAATTCACAAACCTGCTACTCGGAGGTCCATGGTATTAGCAGCAACTTCCAGACCACCCCTTCATGCTCTGCTACCCGATACAAAAGTTCATTTTCTAAATCAAAATGAGGATCCTGTGGCATGGGCTGGTGCGTTGGCCATTGGCAAAAATTACTGCATTTTTTTTTTTCTTCAAATTTGAGGGAATTGTCATTCTACTGTTCCCTTTTAAAAGAAGCCGTTATCTCTCAAAACTGACGCTGTAATGTGGAGAGAGGGTCAACACCTACCTTAAGGGGCGTGGTTTCCTCCCATTCTATCAATACGTTGGATAGATGACATTTCTGCTCGCAACGACCCGGGAATTGCCACATCACACTGACTGGCCATATCTTCTCTCTACGCTGGTTGGTTACATGGCGTGGAGGCAGCTTGAGACTAGTGCTGGGCATTATGACCAAAATTCTATATCACGGTATTTTTCCAAATTATATCGGTTTCACGGTATTCAGTGGTATTTTTTTTCCCCATGCATGAGTGGATGTTAACCACATTTTCCACTGCAATTACTGCAGTAGACTGGCTAAGAATAACCTATGCCACTGTCATGAGCATTATACAGAAAAACATTTTAATGTACTCACAAGTAATAGTTTTGCATGGCCCCATAAAGTGATACTTATCAAGGGGGTGGCACTACATGCAGTCAAAATATAGAACCTTTTTATTGAACAAATTTTGCGAACAACTTAAATTATAATTTTGACAACATATTTTCAACCATCCAAAGAGGCATTTAGACTTAGTAAAATATCCAGAGATGTTTTATCAAAAGTTGTATTACACTAAACATGTCTTGGAAAAGGAATAAATAGAAAATATTTTTTGTAAGCCTACTACCTATCTCTGTCCACTGACACGCTAAAGTGATTTTGTAAACAACTTTACCATCATTAAATTGCATAATATTTAAACTAATAAATAATAACAGTAAAATAAATAGTATTATTACTGATAGTTGCACTATTACTTCAAGACTTCAAGCCCAGGTGCATCACACAGTATTCACCAAATAAAAATAAAACAAGTGCAACTTGGTGATGACATCTTTACCAACTGAACCATCATTTAGGCAAACTGCATTAATAATGGACCTTGCTTCAAGCTATATACATAAATAATAAAACTGCAACTTGCATTTATAATGCTATTTGAGGTATAGCCCTACAGAATTGTATTAGTGCCATGGTGAAAAAAAAAATAGACATACGGAAGAAAAAAACAAACTATATGTTGAAAATAAAGTCATCTTGACATTTCCACTTTAATTTTGACGCTTATGTCGAGATTAAAGTTGACATTTCCACTTTATTCTCATAGATTATTTTATAATTAAAGTAGAATGTAGTAAACTAAACTTCATCCTAAAATCAATGTTTAATTTACTAGATTTTTTTTTAAACCCTGTCATAAGTTAATGTAAATGCTTTGTATTAAGTGTTCCCTAACCCAGTTGTTAATCACTACGCTTCTGAAACTGACTTCCTCCGCATTAACAGGAGGCACCGGCAGCGATCACCGCACAGAATCCATTTACTTCATGATATTCCTGCTCTCTGATAATTTTAGAATGCTAAGATATATACTTGATATCATTTTGAGGATGAAATGCATTAAAGCAGGTATTTAACATGCATGGTAGTGAGGCGGTAGTGCTGCTCCCTTGCAGTAAGGGGTCCCAAGGTGTATATTCATTGTTGAGAACTTTATGGCACTTGTGACGAGGCTCCAAAAAACTGGATGTATGAATGGGTGTTGCACAGGTTTAACTTAAATATTGTGTAAATGTTAGGTTTGTGATTTGGTAGTCGGAGACACAAACACAGAATTCAATGGATGTTCTTCTGAGTGGGCTTTCTTTATTGAATGCGTGCTGTCTGTCTGACGTACCAAAACCCCAGTTCCTATCCTTCCTTTTTCTTCACATGACCAATCGCCACACGATAAACGTCTTTGTGAAATTAAGACTAGTTATAAACTTAGCCCACGGAGTGTTCAGAACTTTAAAAAAAAAAAAAAAATCTTCGTTATACATGTTTAATTATGCCATCCATTCAGGGTTGGTCCCATCCCAGCAACCATTGTGTGCGAGACAGGAGCAAATCCTGAATGGGTTGCCAGCACATCGCAGGGTGAATACGAGCAAAACATACACTAGTAGGGTCAATAAAGCATAACAAAACCCCACATTCTGCATGACTTTGAAAGGAAACTGAAGCACGCTGAGTAAACCCACCAGAAAAACATGCAAATTCAAGGCAGGGTACACCCGAGACACCCTTGCTGCGAGGCAGCAGTGCAACCTCCATGCCCCTACATGATTAATACATGCTTTAATGCATTTCATCATGAAAATTATATCAAGTATTTATCTTAGCATTCTAAATGTTCAGAGAGCAGGAATATCATGAAGTGAATGTATTCTGTGCGTTGATCGCTGCCGGCGCCTCCTCAGTACAAGAGGAAGTCAGTTTAAGAAGCACGTTCCGATTTAACATGGCTCGGGGAACACTTAACACAAAGCATTTAATGTGCTATATAGCTTATGATGGGGTTTGAGAAAATCTAGTAAATTAAATATTCATTTTACGATGAAGTTTAATGAGTTTAATCAGTAGTTTACGATGTTTCTACTTTAATGACAAATTAGGAGAATAAAGTCAACATGTCGACTTTATTCTCTTCATATGCGTCGAGAGTAAAGTCAACATGTCGCACTATTGCACAGTACCCAGGTACATTACATTGTATTGAGAAAAAAAATAAAACAAGTACAACTTGGCTTGCAGTATTATCCATTAGTACAGAAACAGTATTCACACATTTGAACATAATGGTCCACATCCAACCTTTTAAAACCAAAGTATCTCCAGGCAAAGGACGTGACTCCTTTTTATTTTGACAAAAGTTCTTCTGTGTCATCATGTTCAACTTTGTCAGCTATAGCTTCAGTTTCGGAATGTACTCTGTCCATTTTCACCGTGCAATACCTACACTACTGCATGTGCTCAGTTACATGCCTATTTAGCGGTGTAGCAGTGAAAAAGATCCCCCACGCAACACCTCTGTGATTTATTGGTGTAGTAGTGAAAAAGGTCCCCAAAGAACAGTTTCCCGCTGTGCCACGTTCCGAATGTTTTTTAGGCAATTTAAACCGGTGTTGCAGTATAAGAAAAATCCATATCATAACAAAAATAAACGGTTTTCGGTATGAACCAGTATACCACCCAGCACTACTTGAGACTGATCATACCCACCTATAATTAGGCCCAAATTTGACTTAGGAGTGGAAAGTGCCAAACTGCTTTTAATTTTAGACCAGTCCTGCCCCAGTATCTCCAGGAATGGTGTGTTCATAAGCTATGGCAAAATTTTTTAGCAATCCTTTGCACCTGATGATACATGTGGCAGACCTGTACCAGCGGGTTTCTCCGTTGATGCAGGTTAGACTAGTCTTAATTTTTAGCTATTGCTGTAGTAGCACATATTGGTGGGCAGCAATTGAAATATTGCTGTCAGAATCGAATAAGGCAGCCATTTATAATCACCACTCCTGTATGTGGAATTGCCAGGGGATTTGTCAATGCACACCATCCTTCCTTCCCCATCAAGCTGCATTTCTGCTCATTCTTGACTAGGTTGCGCATCCGCAGATTTTCGGACTTTGGGACAGGCTCCAGTTTGCAGCAGGGAGCATGAATTTTTGGAACATAATCCTTCTGGGTTTGGCTAAAGGGCCATTATGCCTTTACAAATTGTGAGGCCATCCTGTTTGTTTTGATCAGCTGCATGAGCTCCGCCATATTTTGAGATTGTTGTCCCCAGACCAACTGGGTGAAGTATTCAAGTAGGTTATTTAATAGTACGTAGCAGGCTACCTGCTCCACTATTTGCCGGGCAGTGTTTTTATCTGTGTTTTTATCAGTGTTTAGCTGGTTTCCTATTTTTGCCCACAAGGAGAAGCCCTGCTTGTAGGTTGGCCACTCTGGGACAAAACTCCACTGTTTTATTTTTTTTTTTCACCT
Organism: Polypterus senegalus; assembly: GCF_016835505.1. Classification (NCBI taxonomy): domain Eukaryota; kingdom Metazoa; phylum Chordata; class Cladistia; order Polypteriformes; family Polypteridae; genus Polypterus; species Polypterus senegalus. Next base: position 111,290,410 of record NC_053160.1, on the reverse strand, counting down.
GCTGGTCTGGGGCACCCTCACATTTTAACCAAGGTCTCGGCCATGGTGAGGGGAAGGCATTCTCCTCCAAGAGAGCATAAGCCTCATTCACTTCCCCCATGTGGGCCAGCCCAATTCTGTGAGCCCCTCCCACGCACTTCCCATCCTGGCTGCAAATGGATAATAAATGCACTGATGCGTACAGTTTAGAGTCCACAACTAAACTGATTTGCTGGAACAAAGATGCCGGCTTTAAGGGAGAACGGAGGAAGTGACGTCAATAGTGGGCCAGAACTGTAACTGATGTCATTGGGCCTTGGACCGGAAGTGACATCAAGGCCAGGTGGAATTTCCCATAACTGGTCTGCAGAGAACTGAGAGAGTTAGTGCACACTGCCACCCCCTGGTTTGGCATTGATTTACTTTCATTCAAGACCTTTAGCTGCCTTCCATGTGCATATGAGTGACACAGGGTAGTAGTGAAAGTAGCAGAGAACAAAAAAGGCAATACCATATGAGAAGATTCTGTCTGTGTAATTGACATAAATTTCACCCTAGCTGGAAGTGTTTTAGTAATTAATTTTTCCTTATCTTGGGTACCTTCTGGGTGAAGTTTTTGTTTTTCTCTGTGATTTCCAGGGTATGTTCCAGAAAGCTTGATTAGATAATCCTAATCTTGTAATGAATTCCGGCCTGCGTGATAGAGTAAATAGTATATTTGTTCTTTGGAATACGTGCATTTCATGTATGTTCATTATCTATAACAATCTATGTAAATGTTGGACGGCAAGAAATGGTGAACACATACTGAAACTTTTTTTCTATGTTATAGTAATCATGTGACCAATCATGAAGTGTATTATGTGTGAAGACATAGTCCAAATATCAAATAAACGTGCTTTTATTCAAGAATATAACCAAAAAGAAAAAAATAACATGTTGCTGTCAATGAGTTAAAAACCCAAGTTCAAGTGTCAATCAACAGAAAGTTGACATGTCTTCTTGGATAATGCAGAGGTAAGAACTACTGCCTTATAACCAAAAGGATGTGGGTTAGATTCTGGATTTTCTTCTTTTTGAGTAGTGGGCTGCTGCTATTACTATAATATAATAAAAACATACATTTGATTTGAGTCTGTAACACCCAGTATAAACTTTTGCTACTTGTAAAAGACACACAAACATTGGTGAATCATGTCGTCTTGGTATCTTCTTGTCACTTGAATTTTTTGTTGTTCAGCTTTATCCTTGAATAAATGCACACTTGTTTCGTTATACCTTTGCGAAACTGTTTAATATTCCAGTAACCACTTGAATGAGATCAAATCTATCTCTGCCTCTCTCATGCGCACGCATATTCATGCATGAAAACTCGTGTCATTTGAATGAATGTTTTTTTTGCCCCCCTACCCCCCCCGTTATGGTGCGTGGTACTGAGAATGCAGGCAGGCTGCTTCTTTTTGGGTGCATACACTGTCAGCAGGGCACTGCCAAATCTAAGCACTAGCTCGTATACTAAAGTGATTATAGATGCAGGTGCAAGTCCCACTTTGCTTATGGTGCCAAACAGATTTGCATTGTGGTGCAGCAGTCTTTTAGCCAGCGAAAGTGATTTGAAGACTTTCTGCCTTTGTCCAGAAACTGCTCAATAAGCTATATGAACACAGTCTTGGAAAGTCTTTCTCCCATGGGATGACTGGGATCTTTTCCTAAATAAGGAGTGGCATTGCATGAGATGTATTACAAGAAAGGACAGAAGACCTTGGTTGGAAATAGTTACTCATTAACAGTAATTTGTTGCCCTGGATTGTAACTAAAAACACAGTTCTCAACAAAACGTTGCCAGATTTCGGAGATTGCAGCAAATCTGTTGTTTTTCACATGTTCTGCATGGGTGTCTTTGTTGTGAAAGCGCAAATGCTACATTATAGTCTGATAGCAATCATGAGGCATTGTTTCTTTGATTGCCGGTACAACAAATAGTTCTGAGCAGGCATCCACCACAGCACCAACTGTGGTCTTCTCTGCTCTGGTGAAAACAATGGAGATAAATAGCATCAGCTCTAGAGAGGGACAAGCAAGTTTGCTGTACCATGTCAATGTCCCTGACAGAATAAAACTGAATGAAAAATAAAAAAAACCTCTTGATTACAAGACAGCAGTTCTTAACTCTGCACCAGCCAAGCAGACATGTTGACTTTCTGTCAATTTGATATTTGGGCTTAGATTTTTAACTCATTGACAGCTACATATAAATTGAATGGTTTCTTATTCTTTGGCCATATTTTTGAATAAAAGCACACTTGCTTTGTTACCTTTTGTGAAAGTCTTTGAAGTCCAGATACCACACATCATACACTTCATGTCAGTTTTTTCTCATTACATGAATAAAGTTTCTGTTTTGGTTGTTTGCAACATTTCTTGCCTCACATTTCCTGTCCTCCAGCATTTATACAGATCATTGTAGACACGGAACACACATGAAATTCATGCATTCCAAATAAGGATGTTATTTACCCTTTGCAATTCCAGGCATCTCACTTAGAGATAAACAGACTTGAGCTAGGAGAACTTCAGCTGTGTTGGTGGGAGATGGAATAGCAGACTGTTTGCTGGTTGTGCTGATTGACACATTTGCAAAGCAAAGACGCTGATAAAGAGGTGCAAACGAATTCAAGGTGGCCCAGCATTACGACTTTTTTTTGTAGGCCTCTGGGATGCTAGTGTTAAGGAATATCCCTTAAGGCACAAATGCATAAAAGTGTTAATCAGCGAAATCTGAGGAAAGTTGTGTGGTAAATCTTTGCATATTGCAAAATGTACCCCTGGTTGTTTTACTCTACATGAAACGTAAGCATTGTATTCTGTTTTTGTAATTTTAATATCCTCAGAAAAATGTTTACATGAAATTTTAAGTCTTCAGCATACAGAGTTGGTCAAGTCCTTACTGTAAGAGATTGTTATCCTACCTTTATTAAACCATACATTGTCTGGTGATTACATGACAAAGGAATGCAAAGCTTAATTACTTTCATCTGCAAATCTTATAACAAGACTCAAAAGTGCTCACTTTTTGAATAACTTACCCTGTTCAAACCGGAGAGCTCAGGTATTTGGACTCAATATTTGTATAGTACTTGTGTGTTGTATCCCATTATTTTAAGAATGAATAAGAGGACACATTGATGTTTGTACGTTTTGATATACATACATTTGCGTCATTCATAAAAATTATCAGTTAAATAAACTACCATACAATGTAGAAGTAATATTGTTGCCTTATCCCATTACAGGACCCCAAATCAAAACTGCAATAATAATTTTGTATGAGTATTCTCTGCAGATGAGGGTCTTCAGAGATGTTTCTTTAAAAGGTGAGGGACTTCATAGAACAGATGAAAGTGGGCAGCTTGTTCCACAAGTGAATGTATTATCAGTTACAGTCATGGCTGAAATTATCGGCACCCCTGGAATTTTCCCAGAAAATGCAACATTTCTCCCCGAAAATTGTTGGAATTACAAATGTTTTGGTATACACGTGTATTTCCTTTATGTGCATTGGAACAACACAAAAAAAACGGAGAAAAAAAGCCAAATCTGACATTTCACACACAACTCCAAAAATGGGCATGAAAAAATTGGCACCTTTTCAGAATTGTGGGTAAATTGTTTTATTTCAAGCATATGATGCTTGTTTGAACTCGCCTGTGGCAAGAAACAGGTGCTGACAATATAGCAGACACACAACAGAAAGGTTAAGTCAACTTTTCTCCATTTTAACTGGCTTCAGGTGTGAAAGAGTGTGCCACACTAAGCGTGGAGAACAGAAAGAAGAGAAGAGAATTGTCTGAGGACTTGAGAACAAAAATTATTGAAAAATATCAACAAACTCAAGGCTACAAGTCCTTCTCCAGCGATCTTCATGTTCCTTTGTCCACTGTGCGCAACATAATCAAGAAGTTCACAACACATGGCACTGTAGCTAATCTCCCTGGATGTGGACAGAAGAGAAAAATTGATAAAAGACTACAACAAAGCATAGTCCAAATGGTGGATACACAGCCCTAATCAACTTCAAAACATATTCAAGCTGTTCTGCAGACTCGGAGGTGCAACAGTGTCAGCTCGAACTATCCGTCGACATCTGAACGAAATGAAATGCTATGGCAGGAAAGCCAGGAGGACCCCACTGCTGACACAGAAACATAAAAAAGCCAGACTGGAGTTTGCCCAAATGTACTTGAGGAAGCCAAAATCCTTCTAGGCGAACGTCTTGTGAATAGATGAGACCAAGAGAGCTTTTTGGTCAAGCTCATCATTCTACTGTTGAAGAAAAGAACACAGTACCTACAGTCAAACATGGTGGACGTTCTAAGATGTTTTGGGGATTTTTTGCTGCCTCTGCCACTGGATGCCTTGACTGTGTGCAAGGCATCATGAAATGTGAAGACTACCAAAAGATATTGGGGCGTAATGTAGGGCCTAGTGTCAGAAAGCTGGGTCTGCGTCAGAGGTCATGGGTGTTCCATGACCCCAAACATACCTCTAAAAGCACCCAGAAATGGTTGACGACAAAGCGCTGGAGAGTTCTGAAGTGGCCAGCAATGAGTCTGGATCTAAATCCGATTGAACTCTTATGGAGAGATCTCAGAATTGCTGTTGGGAGAAAGCGCCCTTCAAATCTAAGAGACCATGAGCAGTTTGCAAAAGAAGAGTGGTCTGAAATTCCAGTTGAGAGGTGTCACAGGCCTGTTGATGGTTATAGGAAGTGCTCGATTTCAGTTATTTTTTTCCAAAGGGCGTGCAACCAAATATTAAGTTGAGAGTGCCAATAATTTTGTCCAGCCCTGAGTTTTGTGTGAAATTGTCAGATTTTGCTTTTTTCTGTTGTTCCAATGCACATAAAGGAAATAAACATGAGTATACCAAGACATTTGTAATTGCAACAATTTTAAGGGAGAAATGGTGCATTTTTTGGGAAAATTCCAGGAGTGCCGATTAACTTCTGCCATGACTGTATTATTGCTCAGAAATATCACAGTTTAAATTTGATTGCCCTGCCTTTGATTCTTTGGAATTCCTCTTTAATGGTAATTTATTTTTGTTTCGGAAAGGCAGCCTGTGTGTGTGTGTGTGTGTGCATGTGCAGACGCTTCTTCAAAGTTAAGCACACTTTTGCGACCACATTGTCTATGTGTGCCGTAACGAATATTGTAAGAAAAACTACCCTTTAAAATAAAAAAAATAAAGGCTGCTCAAAGCCATGACATGCGACACTGAACATATTGTGTTTTGAAAGGATGTTCAGATATATTAAAACCTTGGATGTAAATAGTATCATTCATGCAGACCCCTCTCTGGGAATACCAGAATGTTAGGATGGTATTTGGTGAAGGAGTTGTGCTTCTAAGTAAGTAGTTCATTCAGGAAGGGAAATGACATTTAAAATTTTTTTTTTTTTTTTAGCTTCTAAATAGAGCAAATGTTTTCAGCACTTCTGATGTGACATTTACAGACTTTCATTCTTTGATTGGATGCTTTGCTCCTTAATTATCGCGGCTGAAAAGCATTAATACTTCACATTAATCATGCTCTTTCACGAGATAGTTTCGGAGCATTGATTGCTGTGGTGACTGAGTTGGATTTTGTCAAATCTTTCTTTCTGGAAAAGGAAATCCTGAGCCCATTTCAAAAAGCAGGATTAGGGAGTCTTCAACTTTGGTCTTACGGATCACGTAATTCTGGTTTTATCAGTTCAATAAATGCAGGTTTGGCTTAATCCAGGATTTTGGAATGGAATTAGCTCAATTTCCTTGAATCCAGATTTTCTTTAATTGGATTTCTCACTAATACTACTTTCCCCATGTTTTCATCTAGGTATGTATATTTCCTCTCACAGTACAAACATTTGTAGAAAATTAGATTAGCAAATCAAAAATAAAATGAGTGTAAGCTTTAAACCTGTTCTTACACTGTAATCTATCCAGCCATTGTAGGCTCTGTCATGGTAGTGATATCTGAGACAGACGGAACTGCAGTTAATCTTCACTGTTGTATTTTAGCTTAATAAATATCAATGTATTTATAGCACTTTTTATGATTTAAAAAAATGCTTGCAAATTTCTAGTTTATACTTTTTCTTTTAATTATTTATTTTTCCAGATTGGAATTATTGGAGGTTCAGGCCTTGATGATCCTGACATTTTAGAAGGAAGAAGTGAGAAATATGTTGAAACGCCCTATGGAAAGGTTGGTTTTATGCAGTTGTTTTCAAAAGAATAACAAGTTTTGCCTAATTTTATTAGAGTTGTCATTTAACAAGTTTAGTAAAATTGTGCCATCTTCAATGGACCAAAACCAAAGTTAACATTAGTTGTCTGTAGACTGTTTAAATGATTTATGAATGATTGCTTTTATAGATTTAATAGTGTGCTCAAACATTTAATAAGTTTAATTAGTAATATTTAATTCTCCAGAGCATTGTAAAACATGCATAGCTTTGTTTCAGTAAAGCTAAGGGTATTTTTAAATGAAATATTTAACTTTTTCTGCCTCATAATTACATCTATCAAACTCATGTCACATTACATGACTTTTCTGGTGATTTTTCAGTTGTTTTCATTTTCATAACCTCATTGCGTCAGGGTGTCAGGCCAGCGGTTGTGGCTAAACTGTCCATACCAGGGCTCCAGACTAAAAAAAATTACGTAGGAACCATTGGCTCTTAAAATGAAACATTTAGGAGCCAGATTACTTTTTTTAGTTGCCAAATTACCGAAACAAAATAGTTTTTATCACCATAAAGACTTACTGTATCTTCTGTGTGCATAGATAACTTAGCTCTTTTACAATACAACTTTTTGTATTGTACTCTTCACTGAGAGCAAGCACAGAGTGCTGTGAACATCTATCAGTCAAAAGCATAGATTTTACTAATTACTAAATACAGAACTCTTAAATATTAACAAAGTTCCAGACCTGGAGACCTTGGCCAATTGGCTTCCTACCTGCTCCTTTGTACTCTATAGTGAAGTCTGTGCTGGCCCTTCTATCTGATTAGAGAATCTTTTTCCATTTCCTGATCCCAACACTACTTTATTCAAAATGAGTTTTTCATATGCAGGACAGCAGCCTGGCAATAAAGCAGTGGCACCAAGTGCCACATCCAGATACAGACAAAAGAAACCGATTAGAGGAGGGTTAGTAACAGTTTATAAATATTGTATTTATTTGTACAAGTAACTAACAGAAATTAATGCACAGGTAATCACCTGCTGTAGTCAGGGTAAGCTAAGCTAAAGTAATCAATGCTCCGCCTGGATTTAAAAGTTGAGACTGAACCTCTTATTAGCAGGTGTTAATCTTTAGAACCTAAGTAGGCTGACATTTTTAGATCTCGGTGTGCGCTCATAGTTTTTAATTTTTTAATTTTTTTATTTATAAATGCAGAAAAGCCTAATTCATATTGCGTAGCTGAGATGGGTAGCGTGAGTACATTCTCCATTAAGTGCAAATATTCCTGAAATCTGTGCAGTAAGATTTCTTTCACAACCCGCATAAACTACTGTAATGTATATCAATGTGAAGTTTGAGCACTCTTAACTCAGTCTGTATAACTACTACACTACACCCATTCTTGAGTAAGCTTCTCTCTCTCTCAAGAAAATGCTCCAACTTTCAAATCAAAAATAAAGTTGCACCCAAATGTTATGCTATGCATACTTATTCTAACTTGTTAAAGCAAGAAAGTGCTTATTTTTTAACTATTAAAATACCTTGAACAACTGAAACAAATCTATTTTTTCTGGAATCTTAATATCATTGAAATTTGTATACTTTTTTGTACATTAAATTTTAATGTGTCAAATGTGAGATTTTTGTAAATTTGTTACAATTTACCATATTTGAAATTGGATGTCAAATACAATATGTAGCAGTGCAGATTAGACTAAAAATGCCTGCCCAATGTTAATGTCATACTCTTCCCATGGTGTGCAGCCCCGCAGCTTTTGGTGCTTTGTCTGCATTCAAGTCAAGTTGGGGAGCATGCACTGGTACAGTGCATTGCCACACCCACCACACGACGAAACAATTTGGGATCCCGATTTGCAACCCCCCAGGCAGACACACGGTCCAGTCTCACCCTCTGGAAATGACCGTCTATCTACCGCAGCTAGGTGTTATGTGGGTGTAACCAAGAATGCCTGGATTTTGTTTTTTATCCAGGACACTCGCAAGCCCAGACACTCCGACTCCTCGCTCAGTGACTCAAGTGCCCCAATCAGAGCCTCCATTGGCTTAGTGAAGATCACAGCATCGTCCGCAAAGTCAAGGTCCATGAATCTTTCTTCACCAACAGATGCCTCACAGCCGCTGGACCCCACGACCTTGCCCAACACCCAGTCCATACAAACATTGAACAGAGTAGGAGCAAGAACACACCCCTGACAAACCCCAGAACTGGGGGAAAAAAAACAAGAGGTTCTGCCTCCACTCTGCACAGTACTCACAGTACCAGTGTACAGGTCGCTCATGATATCCAGCAACCTCGAAGGAATCCTCCGAAGTCTCAGGATGTCCCACAGGGCAGCTCGATCAACTGAGTTGAACGCTTTACGAAAATCGACAAAGGCTGCAAAGAAATTCTGCCAATATTCGCGTTTACGCTCCATGAGAACCCTCAGTGCCGGGATGCATTCGATGGTAGACTTCTTAGTTGTAAAACCAGACTGTTCCGGTCGCTGGTAGGTGAGCAAGTGATCACAGATCCTATTGAGGACAACACTAGCAAAGACCTTACCTGGCACCGAGAGCAGTGTTATCACCCTGTAGTTGCTGCAATCCTGGCGATCACCTTTCCCTTTCCACATAGGGATGACAAGTCCCGTTTTCCAGTAAATTGGGATGATGCCAGTCTCCCAAATGGAAGCAAAGATTGCTTGCAGTGCCAGGGGGACAGCTTTACCACCAGCCTGGAGAAGTTCATCCCGGATACCACAGATCCCTGCAGCCTTTCCTCCCCTTGGCTGGTTCACCACCTGTGCAATCTCCGTGAGATTGGGTGGTTCACAGCTAATTGGAGGATCAGCCTCAAGAACCATGGACCCAGAGATATCCAGCGTCCTAGCCGGAGGATCAGCTTTGAACAACTGCTCAAATAGCCAGCCCAGTGGGTCACAACTACAGTGTCCTCCGCCGCCTTGACTGCGACTCTCCGAGGAACAGATTCAGATGTGGATAATGCTTAGATTCCTCTGTAAGCAGGACATGGGTCGCCAGATCACAGATGGTGTGTCACTTGTTCACAGATTCCTTTTAACGAACGCTCCTGCCACCAACCCCCATGATCTCCTTGCAAGTTGGAGGACCGCTTGCAGGGCCGGATGCAGTTTAACGTCCTATCCAGAATAGTATTGTGCATTGCACACAGTAAATTCAACATGTGATGTCATTACCATGTTTCTTCCTAATAATTTTCTTTCAGTAGAAAGATTTGGGAGGAATGTTTTGTGGCTGATAAGTCCCTGCAGGCTTGATTGCATTTTATTTTCAGTTTTTTTTAAAGACCTTTTCAGCAGTTTTTTGGACATGGCCCAAACTAAATGTGTCTAGCCCAGTGGTAGAAATTCGGGTCAATTGAAGTCCCAAAACGCAGGGATTGCGAATCCTATCGTCTCACCCCTGGAAGCCCCCACTGAACCCAACAGGGTGGCCTCACATGACTACAGATACCAGCATCGCATGTGGATCCTTGACCCAAGGAAGATGCCACCTAGTATATCGAGAGAGAAAATATATTTCAGTGCTCATCTTCCTTCAATTGTACTGGCCTCCAGGCCGGGAAATATTCCTTATTTCACCCCTTTCGGAAGGCCAGTCCATTTGTGCTGCCCATTACATCAGCTTTACAAAAGAAGTCACAATAAATCTCTTGTTTAGATTTATCATATCTAAGCCAAGGAATTTCCTAAAGCCATGAACTCCTCAAATGTTGTTCAGGATTTTTGAGTAAATAAGTTGCTTTGTACTGGACGTTTTTCTCCCTCCTGTGAATGCAAAATCAGTTCACATTGCAGTTTACCTAGAGATTAACTGTTGCCTTAACTTTGTGCATGCGACCTAGCTGTGGATCAGGATGGCGGTAAATCAGTTAATGATGCATTTAACTAACGGCAGATAAAAATATGACAACACATCAACCTCAAAAAAAGAAGGTTGTATGTCAGTCGCTAACAGCAATGAAACTTTCAATTACTGTTGTAAATACTCTTGTCACAGTTTACAGCCCTGAATACCTGTACATATCACCAGTTCTGTTAGACAGCTTATTATTGGCTATCAGTAAAAGGGAGAAGCATGCAGTGTTTTGGATATGACACTTTTCTGGAAAGTTATCATTCTGTCACATAATCTGTCCTGTAAATTGACATTCTCTGGTGATGAAATAAGCAACTGCAGTAGTCAAGGATGAGAGAAGTTGTGTAATGTGGCAGTAGCCTTGAAGGACAAGTTCAGAAATTTTGAAGTCAAGGGTATTTCTGCACACTCATGTTGTATATTGATTTGCTACATTTAAATAGGTTTCTAAAGTAAAGATTTATTTATTTATTTATTTTTTTTTTTGAAAGGAGCAAGAGTCAAAACATATATAAATAAATGTCTTAAAACTTAACTGAATATGTCCACTTTGAAGTAGTGAAGTAAGACAATGTGCATTTCACATTTCTGAGGCATGCTGGTGACAACAAAAGTAAACAAGTAATTTTATCACAGATTCTTGGTTCTGTTTTCCTGAGGGAAGAATAAGTTTCTTGTTCGCTTGTCTGCTTACATTGAGCATTACCACATTCAGCTTACTATTGTAAACAACAATCAACTCATTCTTATACCTATATGCTTACATAATTTATGTCCCCTTCCATTTATTTCCAGAGGAGTAACTCTTCCGTACTCTATTAGTTAACCAGTAGTAAAAGATGCTGCTGTGAGATGCTTTCATGTGTGCTCTGCCCACCATTTGACTCACTTTTAATTTGTAAAGTTACACAGAACTTTTTTTTTTAAGATGGACAAGCTTTTCAATGGGAGATTTTGAAATTTTTAAACTTTTTTGTACAGCTTGATCAGTTCGAAATATAAACAAAAATCAAACTATTTTGACGAATTTCTTTAAAGAATAAGTGTGTTGCATCTGAGCAAAATTGGTTCATGAGAGGCAAAGTTGTTTCATCCAGACAGATGGACAGACATAGGCTTTGGCAATATGTGCTTTGCATATTATATGGGAATGCAACTAATAATAATTTTAAACCTCTAAATGCCATGTTTATTTATATTTAAGCAGTATTTAACTGTCTTTCAGTTAATTCAATCTCTGTGTAAAAGTGATTTTTAAATTAACCTCTATTTCTGATAAGTACATTGGAGAAAAAGGTTATTTACAACCTATTTATAGCTCATTAGTAATTGAAAGACATTTTCTTTTATGTCCTGTACAGTGGAACCTCTGTTAACTAAAGTATTGGTACACGTGCAAATCCGTTTACGACCAAAAAGTTCGCCAAACTTTTGCCTCGGTTCACGACCACACACTCGGTATACGAACAAGCCAGTTTCCCTTTTGGTTTGTACGTGTTCAGTCTCTCCCTGTGCATTTCCTGTGCAGCGAGTATACACACACACACACACAGGCAGCATGAGTGAGAGAGCTGGACGCATAAGGTAGGAAGGCAGTTAAAGAATGCACTGGGCTTGATTTTGTTTTTACTTCTGTTTACAGCGATCAGTTCGTAGTGTGCATTGTTACTATGTTACTTTACTTGGTGGTTTATGAATTTTAAAAAATCTGTAATTTTATTTTTTTCCTTGTGCTTAAAACTCATTAAAAAAAATGTTTTTAGCCAGCGGTTGGTAGCACTATAGTGCGAACTATTGCAGTGTTTAGTTTTCTCTGTTGTTCAAGGTTTTTTTCAGTGTTATTCAATGTTTTTACATTTAGTTCACTATTACGCTGTGCATTCTATAGTTTAATTAACTATATTTGTGCTTAAAAACCTAAATATGTATATTTACATACAGTTCGTATGGTCTGGAATGGATTAATTGTATTTACATACAATCCTATGGGGGGAAATTGCTTCGGTTCACGACCAAATCGGTTTACGACCAGAGTTTTGGAACGAATTATGGTCGTGAACCATGGTTCCACTGTATTATGGATACATATTTTCTGTATGTTGTTTGATTTATTTTAGTATTTTTATGATCACTTAATGTTTTTTTGGAAGAAATAAGTGGATAGGACTGGCAAGCTTTGTTGGGCTGAATGGCCTGTTCTCGTCTAGATTGTTCTGTTCTTCTAATCACTGAAAAATATGCCAATAGAATATAATTTTGTTAATACAAATAAACAGGTAGCACATGTAGTCTACAGTTTAATTATAAGAAAACCAAGGTTAACACATAAGACTCCTACACATCTGGAAATGCTGGACCTAATGTTTCTGCCATCTCTGATGAGTTATGTTTTTTCCAGCTTAAAGTTAGCTTGCATTGACTAAAGGCATTTTTTTTTTTTTGCCTCATACTAAGTGCTGACAACAACAGCTTCCAAATTTAGGTTTCATTCTTCAAATCTGCACCAAACTTTTACCTGCTTAATTGTTAATGTAATGCGGGAATTTCCCACACCTGTTCATGAACAGCTTGTCCAATAACTTTTGGTCATGTTATAAGGAGGAGACGACATATAGTAAGTGCTGTAATCCCTAAACCATTCATCCAAAGTTAAATCTGGTAGTCTGCAGTTTTAGCAAAAATAAAGATATACATAATCAGAGCTGAAATGTTAATCATAAATCACTGTCAAAAATCCGAGTCAAGAGTTCATGAACCAGACATTTTTCAGTATCAAAGGGATGTTTTAAGGTTTGAGTTAATACCAGTCAAGGACAAAAAGAATATGAATGACATGACCTCTGTACCTTTCATCCAGATATGTTACATGTTGCACAATTTCTGTTGATCTTGCCTAGCATCCGTACAGTCGCCATCAACAAAAACCTCTCAAAATGGCAGGTGCCACAAAAAGAGTAAGTGGCGTCACGGGAGATTGTTACTTCAAATCTTTAAAAATGTATCAAGCACAAAAATAAGATCAAGATTCCTTTAGTTTATAAACAGTAAAAGTAAAAGCCTGATTATGACATTTGTTTACATGTACAACAAGGGTCTGTGGAAATGTGTTGGTTTTTAAACAAAAATAATGCATTTCAGGCGCTTTGAGTGTAGATATGTGCAGCTGCATGACCCAAGAGGAATTTAAATGTTCACAATTAGTTGATGCAGTTGTAGTGGGCTACATAGTAATAGTGTTGTTTTAATGTTTGCACTGAGTGTGTTTTGTTTCCATCGTCCCATTTTCTGTTTTTATGCGGCCGTAAATGTTGTCCCCGTAAATACAAGGGGGGCGGATGATGGAAGGAGACTGCAACCCCAAATTGGA